>NC_048282.1:36413636-36488010 GCF_009762535.1 Notolabrus celidotus | reverse complement strand
AAGAAGAAGACGAAGAAGGAAGAAGAAGAAGAAGAAGAAGAAGAAGAATGACGAAGAAGGACGAAGAAGAAGAAGAAGAACCAAGAAGGAAGAAGAAGACGAAGAAGGAGGACGGAGAAGAAGAAGGACGAAGAAGAAGAAGATTGATTTGACGCAGAAGTATAAATCAGGCTTAATGAAGTCAAAGTTTGTGAGTCTTGCCTTTTTCTTAATATGAATGAAAACAGGCAGGAGGACCTGGAGACAGCCTAATCTAATCTAATCCAGCTCACTTCAGGTCCTGGGTTTGGTGTCTTATCCTTGGAGCACAACATGATACGATGCAGTATGATACAGCATAGTCGGCTATGATTACATCCAATACAATGCAATATGATACAGTCTGATATGGTGTTGTATACCTTACAGTACAATGAGTATCATTGATACATGATACGTTACAATAGGATTTGATCTCTACGATATGATAAAGATACAATGAGATAAAAAATGATCTTCACACAGTACAAGAGGATTCAACGTGAGAGGATTCAACGTGA
Organism: Notolabrus celidotus; assembly: GCF_009762535.1. NCBI lineage: Eukaryota > Metazoa > Chordata > Actinopteri > Labriformes > Labridae > Notolabrus > Notolabrus celidotus. The sequence continues at coordinate 36,487,471 of NC_048282.1, read as the reverse complement.
GAGGACTGGATACAATTTTGATATGATATGATACGAGAGGATTAGTTACAACACAGGAGGAAACAATGCAATACAATAACCCCCAATTTGTGCGTGTGTGCTGGTGTGTGCTTGTGTGTATTCATCCGTGCATGTGTGTGCATGTGTGTTATTCTACAGGTTTAAAGGTGACATATCACGCTTTTTTCATCAACATATATTGGTCTAAGAGGTCCCCAAAACATGTCTTTAAAGTTTATGCTCAAAAAAACACTTTGAAATCAGATTTTGGTCTGCCTGAAAAACCCTCTTCTTCAGTCCTCATCAGAACACTCTGTTTTCTCTCTGACCACGCCCCCTCAGGAAGTGGATGTGCCTCGGCTCTCCAGCACGTTGATCTAATGTTTACATGTTGGCTGAATATACACGGCTGCTCACAGATCGCGTTACTTCAACCCTCTGAATCTGATCCTCACGGAGAGGCGCCTGTAGCAGGACCTTTCTGAACGATTGGTCATAGATTTAGTGTTTCTTGTTGTTTTATTTATCAGTATGTAGACGTGTGTCTTGGTACACAGCTATGAACATGTAGCTATGCTAACTAGCGCTAGCACTTATCCATGATAAATAAACATCATCCACTAGATCTTCAAATCTGCAGACGTGGGGAGTAAAACCGACCTCTGCCAGAAAGGCAGCAGGACCTTTTCTGAAGGATTGGTCACAGATTTAGTGTTTCTTGTTGTTTTATTTGTCAGTATGTCGACGTGTGTCTTGGTACACAGCTACAGCTACAGCTACAGCTACAGCTACAGCTACAGCTACAGCTACAGCTACGAACATATAGCTATGTGGCTATGCTAATTAGCGCTAGCACTTATCCATGACAAATAAAAATCATCCACTAGATCTTCAAATCTGCAGACGTGGGGAGTCAAAGCGACCTTTGTGTTTATTAAGACAGCCTACAACTAGAATGGATTCTTTTCATTCTCGGGGGGTTTGTAGACAGGGACACATATTTCAGGTAAAGAACCATTAAAAAGTCCATTTTGCATGATATGTCACCTTTAAGGTATGCACTTTCACATGTGTGATATTCTGATATGTTGGTCCATGTTTTACCTGGTCCAACTCTATGGCACTTTAATGCACTAACTTGCACTTTAGTATAACTTATTATGCTCTTGTGATGTATTATTGTTTTCATTGTCATGCTACCATGATGAACTGTTTTCATGTTGTGTTTTGACCTACGTGGGACTACGGATGAAAATTAGCCTTATGGCTAACTCTGGCATATTTACATTGATGCAAACTCTGAAATGTTCATTAATATGCACTGTCCCTTTAAATAGATCAATAAATACATTTATACAGCATGCACAGTGTCGCATTACGTTGCAGCTAATGCGATCCCATTCTAGTCAATGCTCATGTTCACACAGGACTTTAAGATGATCACTGTGTCAGAAGGTAACAGGACTTTAAGATGATCACTGTGTCAGAAGGTAACAGGACTTTAAGATGATGACTGTGTCAGAAGGTAACAGGACTTTAAGATGATCACTGTGTCAGAAGGTAACAGGACTTTAAGATGATCACTGTGTCAAAAGGTAACAGGACTTTAAGATGATCACTGTGTCAGAAGGTAACAGGACTTTAAGATGATGACTGTGTCAGAAGGTAACAGGACTTTAAGATGATGACTGTGTCAGAAGGTAACAGGACTTTAAGATGATGACTGTGTCAGAAGGTAACAGGACTTTAAGATGATCACTGTGTCAGAAGGTAACAGGACTTTAAGATGATGACTGTGTCAGAAGGTAACAGGACTTTAAGATGATCACTGTGTCAGAAGGTAACAGGACTTTAAGATGATCACTGTGTCAGAAGGTAACAGGACTTTAAGATGATCACTGAGTCAGAAGGTAACAGGACTTTAAGATGATCACTGTGTCAGAAGGTAACAGGACTTTAAGATGATGACTGTGTCAGAAGGTAACAGGACTTTAAGATGATCACTGAGTCAGAAGGTAACAGGACTTTAAGATGATCACTGAGTCAGAAGGTAACAGGACTTTAAGATGATAACTGAGTCAGAAGGTAACAGGACTTTAAGATGATCACTGTGTCAGAAGGTAACAGGACTTTAAGATGATCACTGTCAGAAGGTAACAGGACTTTAAGATGATGACTGTGTCAGAAGGTAACAGGACTTTAAGAAGGTCACTGTGTCAGAAGGTAACAGGACTTTAAGATGATCACTGTCAGAAGGTAACAGGACTTTAAGATGATCACTGAGTCAGAAGGTAACAGGACAACATAATAGAGCCTAGTTATTATTATTAAACTAAACCTGCAAAAACAAAACTTCACAGTTCTGCAGCAACTCAGTGATGATTAAAGCACAAATGTAATGGAATACTCTCCAAATGAGCAGAAAGTCACTCCCCTTTCTAACTTGATTTCCTGATGTTTTTTCAGAACAGTTATTCTTCATTCACTCGTTTATCAAACTTTGTTTCTATTTGAAGTTTCTCTCCATCATTTTAAATGTCTGCAGATCTTTTTGGGACTTTTCTGCAGGGTGAGGTGTTCTATTGTGCTCTGGTCTGAGCTGATAACACGTCTGTGTATTGTGTTTCTGCAGGCTGATTGTGTTTCCAGCTTTCACCTTTACTATCAGATCCATTCATGCAGTCCCCCTCCTCTCTCTCTCTCTCCCTCTCTCTCTCTCACACACAATTAAATTCACACGCTCACTCATGCATCCCCGAGCTCTCTCTCTCCCTTCATGCTCCTTTCTCTTCCTCCCATGCGATCAGTTCTGCTCAAGCCTTTTAGGAAATGACTTTCAATGGACGGTTTCCACCTAAATTCACTACTTCCTGGATTTCATCGCTACTTTTTGGACCACCAGCTTCCTGAAGCGAGCAGAGTTAACTCAGTGTTTACTCAAAGCTTCACTTTTAATTTATTTTACGTGACTATCTTTACGAGCACATGCAGACAGACAAGGTTTCCTGTGTCATAAAGTATAATTCAACAAGCTGCACCCCAATCTCGCTCTTTGACCCCGTTTTCTTCTAAATATACTTTCACTTAATGCATGACTCAATAGAAATATCTGCTTGAAAGCTATCTGGAATGATTAAATATTAGGATTCCTATCTGAGTGTGTGTTTTTTCCATTCAGTTAATCATTCTTTTATGTGTGAAATACAGAAATGAGTCACAAGATAAACACTGTCTGTGTCCTGAAGCTCTTTCATGCTTTGGTAATTCCAAACAGCTGTTTCTGAAGCTGACGTATTATTATTACTTTTAATTTCCCTCAGGTGAAGCTGCAGGCTCGATGAAACTTTAAGAAAAGTGTTGAATTTGAAACATTTTTAAATACACAGTTAAATTATTTTGGGTTACGTTACTGACATGGATTCACAGTCTGATGTTGAATGCTGAAAGGCCCCTAAGATATTCTGTTATCTCATGAGTATATGAATTAAATTGACCTTTCAATGGGTGACAAGTCCGGACTGCAGGCAGACCAGTTAGCACCTGGACTCTTCTACTACAGAGCCATGCTGTTGTCATACACGCAGAATGTGGTTTGCTGAAATCTGTAAGGTCTTCCTGAAGACCTCATTGTCTGGATGGCAGCATGTGTTGCTCCTAAACCAGTATATATTGTTCAACATTAATGGAGCCTTCACAGATGTGTAAACTACCCATGCCATGGACTCTTCTGATCCCCATACCATCAGGGACGCTGGCTTTGAGCTGTGAGCTGATAACAAGCCGGGTGGTCCCTCTCTCCTCTTTAGAGCGGAGGACACAGCGTCCAGGATTTCCAAAAAGAATGTCAGATTTTGATTCATCAGACCACAGGACAGTTTTCAACTTCCCCTTAGTCCATCTTAAACAGGCTCAGGTCCAGAGAAGTCTCTGTGATCCTGGATCAAGTCTATATATGGTTTCCTTTAAATCTGCAGTGATGAACTGTGTTCACAGGCAATGGTTTTTAAAGTGATTCTGAGCCCATGCAGTGACTTCCACTACAGAGTCATGTCTGTTTTTAATGCAGTGACTTCCCCTACAGAGTCATGTCTGTTATTAATGCAGTGACTTCCACTACAGAGTCATGTCTGTTTTTAATGCAGTGACTTCCACTACAGAGTCATGTCTGTTTTTAATGCAGTGACTTCCACTACAGAGTCATGTCTGTGTTTAATGCAGTGACTTCCACTACAGAGTCATGTCTGTGTTTAATGCAGTGACTTCCACTACAGAGTCATGTCTGTTTTTAATGCAGTGACTTCCACTACAGAGTCATGTCTGTTTCTAATGCAGTGACTTCCACTACAGAGTCATGTCTGTTTTTAATGCAGTGACTTCCACTACAGAGTCACGTCTGTTTATAATGCAGTGACTTCCACTACAGAGTCACGTCTGTTTGTAATGCAGTGACTTCCACTACAGAGTCATGTCTGTTCTTAATGCAGTGACTTCCACTACAGAGTCATGTCTGTTTTTAATGCAGTGACTTCCACTACAGAGTCATGTCTGTTATTAATGCAGTGACTTCCACTACAGAGTCATGTCTGTTTTTAATGCAGTGACTTCCACTACAGAGTCATGTCTGTGTTTCTAATGCAGTGACTTCCACTACAGAGTCATGTCTGTGTTTAATGCAGAGTGAATGCAGTGAAATTCACTCTGCTCTAAATATGACTTATTCTAATATAGCTGTTCTAACAAATTTAGCATCTTTAGATAATTTTCACACAACTGAGTCGTACTGCTTTGTCATGACATGTTTTCCTGGAACAGTAGGACAAATAAGGAAATGTTAAATCTTATTCTGACACGATAAATAGAGCAGAAATATGAGTTCTACTCTCTCAATCACAGCTGGAATTCACTTAAACAGAATTTATGTCCCATACTCTCGTATAAAAGAAGGAAAAAATACACAACTAATCCTCCTCAGCAGTTCCTTCCTCTTCATGCTTTGTTAATATCCCCACACTTTACTGACTCCCAGAGGAAAACCTTATTTTCCTTTCAAACACACACACACACACACACACACACACACACACACAGGTTCAGGAACAATTACGCCTAAACGCACACGATGGCTGCACTGATGATTAACCCAGATGTAGCCTCACCTCCCCGAGCTCTGATCCTGAACTGGAGGTGATGCAGGAAAGTGAAACCAAATGGTGCAGAAACGAACAAACTCTGAGCAGGCAGGCAGCTGGACTCAATATGATCCAGCATGAAGTCTGCATGGACGTGTGCACGAGGAGATTAACTTAATTGCCCCCCTCTGGCTTCTTAAATATAATGCTTTAGGAAGTTAAAGTTTCCAGACATAATGCATGTTTTTTTAAGACACCAGAAGATGTTTTTTACGGCTCTAGATGATTTAAAATATCAAAGACTTCAGGATTTATGTCATGCATGCCTTTTTGACTGATCTGTGATTGTTATTTTTATGATTAATCAATTTTATTTAGTCCATAAAATGTCAAAAAGGGTGTAAAAAAAGCTCTCACAGTCCAAGGAGAGGTTTTAAAGTTTCTTCTTTAGTCCAACCTGAAAGTCTAAATCCCAAAGACTCACAAAAGCAGGATCTCTTTCACCTTTAGAAGCCATAACCCTGATTTTTACAAAGTTGTTTTTCTAATTTAAAAAACATCCCATGCTGTAAGCAGTAACTCTCTAGCATCACCATAAAACACCTGTACTCTTGGCTCCAGGGTCTAAAGAACAGATGTGTCCGACACTTTACAACACATTATACTCCAGGTAGAAAAACACGGTATGTGCCTTTACAAGCCCAAATCCTTTCAGTGGATTATAATAATACCCAATTAATTCTCAAGAGATGAGCATCAATGCGCTTTATCTCCATAATCCAATGAAGTCTTCTCTAATCCCTCATGAAGGGAGTGAAACCAGGACTCCTGGTGTCATCCTTGTTCATTTCCCCGGACTGTCTCTGTGAGTTACTCATCCACGGCCTGCAGACACTCGGCAGTGTAAACACTCCCTGCAGGGCTCATGTTCACCTCAGCTGAGAGACTGAAACATGCATACTGTATGAAAGCTTGTGCTTTTAAATACTTTGGATGAATTACAGTTTTTACAACAGTTCTGTAACAAATCTCTTCCACTTTTTAAGGAGTCCAAGTGACAAATATTCTCAAATACTCAAACTAGCAGTCATAAAATTTGGAAATGATGGGTGATACTTAATTTCAGGGGCAAATGCACATGTTCAAAGTACATCCACTGGATTTCCTTTGTTTCTGTGACAGGTCCAAGCTGTATTCACACATGCACAAAACTCCTTGGATGCATGACTTGAGGGATGTTTAGGGCATGTGCACGTGTGAAAGTTTCACCCAGTCTTTCTTCAGAGTTTCTCCTGTTAGCCTCCGGGTAAAATTCCTGCAAGAAGTCAAAGGTTGTGCATTCTGCAAGAGATGATGTGAGAATATCATGCAACTGGTGCAAACCCAGGAGAGCGACTCGTAACAGGATGAATAAAAACACAAGGTGGAAGAAGGAGAATCTTGAATTTTCAAGTTGGGAACAGAAAGATGTCTTCCCATCTTCGTTTGCAGAAACTGTTACAAACTTTACATTGTGGCTTTCACAGCTTGACTTGGATGTCATGTCCTCCTCAAGGGTTTTTAGGAGGAAAAAGAGGCTCAAGTTTATCTTACAGTCATCTTAAAGCCACTACATATAGCTTTTCAAAGACACCAGACTCCATTCGTAAACACTGCGGTGTAGTTAAAGCTTCAATCAGGATCCTAAACTTCTCTTTTAAGCTGAACTGTTTACTGTTTTAATAATATCATGCAGCTTACAGAAAGGAAAGAGTTATACCAGGACTTCTGCACCAACGCCTTGCCTAGAAAAAAACCCAGGTCCCATATTAATAATTAAAAAAATATGGAAGCAGCCGCTGATTTAGATAAGCAGCTAAATTACACGGCTCATGCACAGAGGTGAAGTCTTTGAAAGCTGCAGTTTGCATCAAATATAATCCAAAGAAAGAGGGTCAGCATCTTCCTCGTTTTCTAGTTTTAAGAGTTCATATTTTGGATTTATCAAAGGAGGTCTTGAGGATATGAAAAGAGGGATGCAACAGCTTCATCTTGATGCAAAAGTCCTGTGTCTGTCTCTTCCTGCAGGTCAAGTCAAGTCAAGTCAACTTTATTTATAAAGCACATTTAAAAACAACCAGTGTTGGCCAAAGTGCTTTACAAGGTAAAAAGTAAAAATTACATGAAGACAACAATAAACAACAACATAACAGGATATTAATGTCCTCTTCACGAGTAGAAGGCCAAAGAGAAGAGATGGGTCTTCAACAAAGATTTAAAACATTCAACAGAGGGGGGGGGGCGATCTTAATTGGAGTGGCAAGCCATTCCAGAGCTTGGGGGCCGCTGCTGCAAAGGCTCGGTCTCCCCGGGTTTTAAGGCGACTTTTAGGCACATCCAGGAGCAGCTGGTTTGTTGACCTCAGTGCTCGGGTTGGTTTGTGAGCATGGAGAAGATCAGCCAAGTAGGATGGTGCCAATCCATTTAGGGCCTTGTATGTTAAAAGTGCAACTTTAAAATCAATCCTGTGATTGGGAGCCAGTGGAGAGCACGCAGCACAGGTGTGATGTGCTCCCTCTGTTTCCTGCCAGTCAGGAGGCGAGCTGCCGCATTCTGTACAAGCTGCAGGCGCTGAATAGACGCCATGTCTAAGCCCACATACAAAGAATTACAATAATCAAGCCTAGCCGTAATAAAGGCGTGTACAACTCTCTCTAGATCCTTAGGAGGGAGATATGCCTTCACCTTCGCTATGAGTCTCAGCTGGAAGAAGCTGGACTGAACCACAGGTGTCAATTCAACATTTTTCCACTGATTTAAACTTTGATTTAGAGCGTTACATGCAGCCGTCACAGCCTGTTTCATCGCTGCCGGATGAATATAAGTCATTGAAATATTCATACTTGTTTAAATTGCATCCGAAATGTATCTTACATCATCTTAAATGTCCACAAAGTGCATTGGATGTAGTTTAAATATTAATATGAAGGATAGAAAATACAAATCTGTAAGTTCCTGCACCTTCAGTGAAACAAAATGAAACACGTCGAGGGGAGAGGGTCTCCTCATGAGCGTGAGAGCAGATACTTTAACGTACACACACAAGTCTTCTTACTGTACGATATTACAAACACCCATCAAACACACACCATCGCCCACATCTGTCTGCTGCACACACACACACACACACACACACACACACAGACACACAGAGGACACAAGGTTCCGCTTCATTTCAGCAGCTTCAGTTTAAACACACACCTGTCAGAGCGTCTGCGGCTGCTCTGGTTTCTCTCCGTGAGATACAGATATGACTGCAGGAGAGTGATTACGTGTCTGTCTGTTCTGTAACTGTAGATCTTAACTCTTTCACCCCCTGAGGGTCTGAGCGCCGCACTCTTTCAACACTGAGCAAAGAAACATGCATGAAACATGTCATTCTGCTGTCTGTTGTGACTGAACTGTGACCAACTTTCCTCTTTACTCAGAATCTTGAAGCCAACGGGGCGCTCTCAGATCAACAACCTCTGATGTAGGTGCCTCTCAGTTTCAAAAGTTATGGCTGAAACATCTCCTGCAGGACGTCGGGGTCGCTCCAAACACCTCCAAGGAGCTCCACATTCGCCTCAGCTCCCCTTCTTTTCTCCGAAATCCCTCCTTTCCTCCGAAATCCCCAAATCACTCGCGTGCAACAACACGGAAAGAGCTACATCACCGGCTTTAGACGCTCTCCAGATACCTCCAACAAGTCTGAGCAAGTGTGTGTGTGTGTGTGTGTGTGAGGAGAGAGATGGAGGTGACATATAAAAGAGACGTGTGTGTGTGTGTGCATCCCCAAAAAGAAGACAGACGGAGAGCAAACCCCAGCGAGACAGAGTATTGTTCATGCTCCTGTGTGTCTGTGTGTGTGTTTGTGAGTCATGATGCTTTGACAGTAATGATGGCTTATTGTAAAACCTACAGCCTGCAGGTAAGACACACACACACACACATGCATGCATACAGCAGAGCTACACACGGGGATCACAGGTGTTTAAATTAATCACACAGCGCCCACTTCCACTTCTCATGAAAGAGCTATACTTAAGTGGAAATTCACACACACACACACACACACACACACACTGTACAGTACATTCGCATGCATTGAAACAAGCTCCATCATGTTATTCTAACGCAGCAATAAAGCAAAGTAAAGAAAGAGGAAGTTTTTGAGTTTGGAGGCTGTAATCAGAGAAGAAGACTTCCTGTCCACCTCCAGATGTTTCTCTCCACTGATGGACCTCCACCAGATCCGTGTCCGGTCAGTGCTCTGTCATCCGGTTGCGTTTTGAGAACGCAGCATGGAGCAGGAACCGCCGGACAGCTGGAGTCATGTGACCGAGGTTTTCCCGCTGTAATCACTGAATCAAGGATTCTCCTCCTCCTCCTCTCCTCATCCATGTTGTCTTTCTGGTCCTCTGAAAACCTCTGACCTGTTGACTCCAGGCCTGGCTCCGCTCATCATGACTTTGGTTTGTTGTTGTAGTTAAGTGAAATACGATCTGGTGATAACACAGAGTGTTTTATTCTGAAAATCAACCGGATGTTTTCATTTTGTTTTGGTGAAACCTGACTTCCTGTCCCGCTCCATCTGCTCTGTTGAGATAGACAAGAATAGAAGTCTTGTGTTCTGATCCGGAGGACTCAGAGACGCAGCCGGAACGCAACGGAGTGGATCCAGAGGAAGTTAACACACTGACTAGAATAGAAACCTATCAGATCTGGTGCTGTGACGGATCGGACACGGATCCAGTGGAAGTTGGCCATGCAGTAATTAATGTTAAGACTACTGTAACGGGGTCTTTACAGGACTCCCTAAAAAGTCCATCAGACGGCTGCAGCTCATACAGAATGCTGCTGCTTGAGTCCTAACAAGGACCAACAAAGTAGACCACATCACTCCAGTTCTTAGATCCCTACACTGGCTTCCTGTCTGTCAGAGAATAGACTTTAAAATCCTGCTGATGGTTCATAAAGACCTGAATGGTTTAGGCTGATCTGCTGCTACTTTATGAACCACCTGGACCTCTGAGGTCATCAGGTACTGGTCTGCTTTCAGTCCCTAGAGTCAGAAGGAAACATGGTGAAGCAGCGTTTAGTCATTATGCTCCACATATCTGGAACACACTCCCTGAAAGCTGCAGGTCTGCTCCAACACTCACCTCTTTTAAATCAAAGATTAAGACTTTTTTATTTGACACTGCCTTCCTATCTTAGATTATTTTAACTCACTTTAAATTAAAATTTTAACTTAAATTTTAATATATTTCTAATTTTTGCTTTTCTTTTCTGTTTTATCATATTTGTCATTTTAATTATGTTCTTTTATGCTTGTCTGAATGTCTCCAATGCTTTTAATGTTTTAATGTAAAGCACATTGAGTTGCCCTCGTGTATGAAATGCACTATACAAATAAAGCTGCCTTGCCTTGCCTTGCCTTGCCTTGCCTTGCCTTGCCTTGCCTTGCCTTGCCTTGCCTTGCCTTGCCTTGCCTTGCCTTGCCTTGCCTTGCCTTGCCTTGCCTTGCCTTGCCTTGCCTTGCCTTGCCTTGCCTTGCAACATGGAGCCCATTTGAAGAAGGATTGATTCAAAAATCTGTAAAATCTGACATTTCAGTTTCAGGCCGTATCGCCCAGCCCTATAAGACGACACATTCATATTAAAGCAGTGAGAAGAAGACAACAAACACTGGTGGCCTAGCGGTCTAAACGCCCCATGTACAGAGGCTATGGTCCCAGGGGTCGCCGGTTCGATTCCTGGCCGGTCGACCATTTCCTGCATGTCTTCCCCCGCTCTCTACTCCCCACATTTCCTGTCTCTCTTCAGCTGTCCTATAAAATAAAGGCAAAAAGGCCAAAAATGTATATATATATAAAAAAAAAAAAAGAGCTTGAGTCTTCATCTGAATCAATTTGAGGAGAGACAAAGAGACACCTGATGTAATCCCAGATATCAGGTCGGCACTAAACCCTCCAAGTGATCTGGTTTTCCGGCTGGAGATCTGACACCCACGTCTTGAATTTGGCAGATTCCGCCGACGTGTTCCTGCAGATGTGAAACCGAGTCTTCGGTAGCAACACACGTTTATTTATTTTGAGGTTGTTGCAGATTAGTTCTTCATCACCGCGTTCTTATTGTCATGTCATTGATTTGTCAGATTCACTCCCCTCCTGACCTCCTCTGTTTTCAGGCTCGTGTTTCGTCTCTTATTTGTGTTTGCAGGTCTGCAGGGATGTTGACAGACGGCGGCTGGCACTGAACGTAACCACAGACGAAGAATAATTGAAACCTGTGCTGCAGATCAGAGTCATCGCTCCAGGGGATGAATGTTTGTAAGGTGCTTTCTGCAGAGCTGAGTGTGTGTTTGTGTGGGAGCAGGTAGATGCTGCGGTCGCTCGAGAGGCATAAATCATCGGACTCAGACGCGTGTTCGCTAGAAAATTCAAGACCAAACACTTCTGGTTTTCTGAGAGTCATGACAGAACGTCTGATTCCACTTTTATGTACATGCATGTGTGTGTGTGTGTGTGTGTGTGTGTGTTCTTACTTGTAGGGGTCGTTGGGGTCCTCGGCGTTGCAGGCCTCAGCGTGTCCGTTGCACACACAGCGTCCTCCGATACTGATGTCTTTGATACTGTAGTAATACTGTAAACACAAACAACATCATTATATCATCATGCATGGTGTTTAACATGAGAAGCACTACAGTATGAGACATAAACTCATTCTAGCCTAGAACAGGGGTTCCCAAAGTGTGGGTCCAGACCCCCTGGGTTATTTTTTTTTAAGTTATCTAAAAATAAATTACTTATTTATTGTACTTTATTTTTTGTAATGTCCATATGTCTATTCATACTTTATTTTTTTGTATTTTTTAATTTATTATATGGAAAGAAAAATAAAATTTGATCACAAAAAAAAAGTTTTCTAAAAATATTTATTACTATTATTATTTTTTGCTTATTTACCTTGTTTTCTTATGTTTATCTTCCTCTTTGTTTGTACTGTTAATTATTATTATTTGTTTATTATTACTATTTTACATTTATTTGTAAAAATATATATTTTTTTCTCCTCTGTTGGTTTTGAATTACTTATATATAATTTGTTTTCTTGTGGTGAACAAAGAAATACTGGTAAAATGCAAAAAAAAAATAGTTCAATGACAAAAGTTATCTAAAAATGGTCAATTTTACCCGTTATAGTAAAAAATATCCACAAAAATAGACACTAAACTTGAAATAAAGCCTTGAAAATATAAAGTGTAATGAGTTTTCTGCCTTTCTTTGTTTCCAGATGTCTCCTAAGTTTAGTGTTAGTGAACAGTTAATTATCTAAAGCATCAGTAGCAGCAGGTTAATTCATAACAGCACAGGAAACAAAGACACATGCTCAGATAGGTAGGGTCATTTCCTGCAGATTAGCTAAATGAAGACACATTAAATCACTTAGAGGGACAGTGGGGGTCGCAAGTCTTTGGCACCTTTATTTTGGGGGGGTCACAGGCTGAAAAGTTTGGGAACTACTGGCCCAGAACATAAACCTACGGTGATGCAGGTTAGACGTTACAGTTTGCATGTATAAAAGTGACCTCTTAGGTTTCCACCAGTTAAAAATGCACTTCTGACTCTTAAAAGTCAAGATGAAAGCAGCCAAAATTAGAAATGTAGGGCTTTAAAATAAGAAATGAAACACTAAAGGTGATGCCAAAGTAGTTAGATCCAGGGTTTGTGAAACTGTGCCTTCTCAGGGCATCAAAACATTGACTCTGAGGCACGTCTGCACTGGAGGAAAACCAAGTTTAATGCAGAAACAGTCTCTTTAAATAATACATGAGTCGTCCAAACAATAAGAGCTCAAAGTGCAAAAAGGTGAGTAACAACAACTACTTATATTTACTTACATGTCAACTTCTCTGCTCCACAAGATGTTACATTAAAGTATCTTTATGACAGTTGTTGTTCTGACTCAGGTGCATTGGTCACCTCTAATTAGTCGCCCCAGCTGGTTGATTAATCACACCTGGATAATCAAGGACTGAAGCTTTTGCATCTTTTTGCAATTTGAACTCTTATTGTTTGACCATTTCTGCAGCCTGTAGACTTTAATCTGTGCAATTACTGCACATGTACATCCTCTGCTCTGCCATCTCCATTTTTAGTCACAGCTCTGAATGATTTCTGCAAGTAGTGTCACACTAATCCACCGATCAACAGGTGATTGCTTTATGCAGAGACATGCAGCGCTGTGCACAGAGAGGGGGATAAATGAAGGCTGACTGCAAGAGAATATTTCACTTTTTTATCCTCAAGTAGAAGCATTTGTTTTTGTTTTCTGAGTATCACCAGAAGTAAGAGAATATTATACATATTTGATTAGTCTCTGAGCAGAGAATTAAACAATTAGATGGTTGATTTAATTCTTAATTCAGTGACATCTGTTGCGGTTATGTTGAGCTGTGATTAGCATAAAAGGTGGAGACAAGTGTGCAGAACTGTGCCTCAAAGAGTTAAAGTATCCTTCATACCTAAACCTAACTAATCATGCATATTTGCTATTTCAATGGAAGCTCAAAAAGCTAGAAGTTTTCAAACACACGTTATTTTTTCTGAAGTTTGAAGCTTCAGTCAGAAAAACTTTCTTTACTGATGAGAGGAAGTTTAACTCCCTCGCTGTCTGTCCCTAGTTGAGTCAAAATCTTGACTCAGACTCAGGTGGTTTCATTCTTGCGTGCTCTCACCCTGCGGGTAACCGTGGGGTCACGCAGCGCCTTGCCCATCAGGTGTCCCAGCAGCGTGTTGGTTCTCAGGAAGCGGAGCTTGATATTTGTGGCCTTGGTGAAATCTCTGAGGACCGGTGAGTAGGAGAAGTTCAACGCTCCGGGACGACCGTTCACCAAGGACACCACGATCTGCAGAGAGAAGGGAGGACATACATGATATCAGCTGATGAGCAGGGGAGGAAATACAAACATGAGACAGCGTGGGAAAGACGTGGAGGAAGATTTCAAACATGAAGAAATGAAGTATTAAATCCTCTAACGCTCACCTCTCCGTTCTCCAGAGGGACGATCCGTGAGTACTCGGTGGTGCAGATGACGTCATCGTCGTTGGTGATCCTCTCGATGGTCTGCTGTCCAAAACGCTCGATGCAGTCTCTCTTAGAGGCTACACACACACACACAGACACACACACACACAGAAAGAGAAGGGTATAATCAGTTTAAACACAAGTATGTAAATGTGTGACGACTCTTTCATCTTCAACCTGAGGAGTGAAAAGCGTCCTGTGGTATTTTAATGAAGCGTCTCAGCTGAGTGCAGGTTTGTGTTTTAACTGAATAACAGAGTTTCTTAAACACACCTCTGATGTTTACAGCTTCACAGCTGCTCAGACTGAGACTGTTTAAACAGCTTTACACATGACTTTAAGAGAGAGACCTTCCTCGATATTAGCATTATGCATCATAACCATTATGACTTTTGTTTTAGCATAATTTTATATTTTATTTCATTTTATTTTTATAATATTCTATTTTTCTTATATTTCTCTCTTTATTGATTTTATTATAATGATTTTATTTTTTTGATATTTGACTGATTTTTTCATTGATTCATATTAAAAGGTTTTATTTTATTTATTTGATATTTGTATGATTTTATTCTATTTTTCTGATATTAATCTGATTTTACTTTATTGATTTTATTGTAATGATTTTTATTTATGTTTCTGTTTTTTATCTGATTTTATTTTATTGATTTTATAGTAATAGTTTAATTATATTGTCTTATATTCATTTGTTTTTATTTTCTTGATTTTATTTTATTTTATTAATATTTTTCTGATTTTATTTTGTAAATGTTATTATAATGATTCTATTTCATTTTTCAGATTTTATTTTATGTTTTTATTGAAAAGTTTTTTATTTTATTTTTTGGTAATAATCTGATTATAAATTATTGTAAAGCTTTTATTTTATTCTTTGATATTTATCTAATTTTATTTTATTGATTGTATTGTATTTTTTTATTTTCTGGTATTTATTTGATTTTATTGTATTTTTTTTATGTAGCTGATTTCATTTTATTAATTTTATCATAATGATTTTATTTTTTTAATGTGTGAAGCACTTTTGTCTGCATGCTTGAATGTATGAAAGCTGCTCTATGAATAAAAATGAGCTGAGAGAGTTGAGAGTTTAGGATGAACTAAACTGTGAACTAGAGTTTGAGGCTGCAGCTTGTTTTAAAGTCACATTGTTTCTCCATGAAGCACAGAGAACAGTCCTGGGATGGTTTCATCTTATCTTGGATTCGTCCTTGGCACAGAAGACGAGTGTCAGTCTGTAAAAATGAGACAAACTGAGACAGTCAGATATCTCAGGACTCGTGCGTTCATGATTCCTGTGCTCTGATATTTTAAGTCTTGTCTCTCTGGTGGAGTTTTCTTGGCCGGAGTTGATCACAGTCACATGGATGAAGTTAAACAAACTAAAGCTGACAGTTGGCGCACTCGGCCGTGTTTTGGCACCAGAGGACGAATCATTAATGGTTACTCATGCTTTGGTTATGGAGTCTGGGGTTAAAAATGTGCACCATTTGGCATCAACCAAGTCTGCTGAGCATGAGCAGAAGGGTTTAGGATTCATTGGAGTCAAACAACACTTTAGCATCCTGGTCTGGTCTGCAGAGGATTTGCAGGATGCATCATCAGCTGTCACTGCTCTTACACTTGCATCACATAACTGAACCACAGTCATCTTCCTTGAGAGGTAACTTCATGTTTGAAGGCGTCTTTCTTTATCAGACTCTCTGTTTCAGTGAGTTGAAAGCACACACCTTGACCAGAGTGTAACACGGCTGCTTGAGATCTGAATCACAGGATGTGTTGGTCTAGGAAAGGATGCACATGATGCATACTTTTGGACACTTTTGTACTGAGGGTTATCTTTTTAATACTGAACACTTTGTCACTTTGTTTGTCTTGTCTTGTCTTGTGCTGTTTGTTAGTCGTTTTAAATAAGGCTAACCTTGAACCTTTGTCGTCCACATTTGAAAGACCCTTTAAAACGGGACAGCTGCCAATGAGCCTCTGCTATGCAACCAGTTTCCAAATGCAACCTTCAAAGGATGCAGCAGCAGACTCGAAACATGACTGATAGTAGCTTTAAAAGAAAACTGAAGGGCCTTGCATGTGTATTTTTTCTGCAGGCGATAATGTCTTCTTCTTTTTGCAACCAGATTGTTTTTGGAGCCAAGGAAGAAAGGTTAAAGGTAACGGCTCAGCTCCAATCTGCAATGATGAAATGTTCAAACCAAGCCAGAAACCTTGGTGTAGTCTTAGACTCAGACCTTAATTTCAGCAGCCACATTAAGACAATTACAAAGTCAGCCTACTATCACCTTAAGAATATATCAAGGATTAAAGGACTCATGTCTCAGCAGGATGCAGAAAAACTGGTCCATGCATTTATCTTTAGCAGACTAGACTACTGTAACGGGGTCTTTACAGGACTCCCTAAAAAGTCCATCAGACGGCTGCAGCTCATACAGAATGCTGCTGCTCGAGTCCTAACAAGGACCAACAAAGTAGACCACATCACTCCAGTTCTTAGATCCCTACACTGGCTTCCTGTCTGTCAGAGAATAGACTTTAAAATCCTGCTGATGGTTTATAAAGCACTGAATGGTTTAGGCCCAAAATACATTGCTGATCTGCTGCTACTTTATGAACCACCTCGACCTCTGAGGTCATCAGGTACTGGTCTGCTTTCAGTCCCTAGAGTCAGAAGGAAACATGGTGAAGCAGCGTTTAGTCATTATGCACCACATATCTGGAACACACTCCCTGAAAGCTGTAGGTCTGCTCCAACTCTCACCTTTTTTAAATCAAAGATTAAGACCTTTTTATTTGCCACTGCCTTCCTATCTTAGATTATTTTAACTCACTTTAAATTAAAAATTAATGTAATTTTTAATATATTTCTAATTTTCCTTTTCTTTTCTGTTTTATCATATTTGTCATTTTAATTGTGTTCTTTTATGCCTGTCTGAATGTCTCCAATGCTTTTAATGTGTTAATGTAAAGCACATTGAGTTGCCCTTGTGTATGAAATGCGCTATACAAATAAAGCTGCCTTGCCTTGCCTGCCTTTTGGAGGGAGTAGTGAGCGATTTGAGAGGACCGTGGTGAAATCTGACTTGTGTTTGCAGCAGAACAGGAGGCTTGGTTGTTTTTGCACTGAGATTTTAAAAAGAGCGTGTCTGAGATCAAGTATTCACACGTCATTGAGCTTCCAGGGTATAGTTTGGAAATGTAGCCGGATAGATTGCCGGGCCATGAATGTTTGCAGAATGCAGATCATTCCCTCAAAAGTGAGGAGCACAGCTGAGAAGATTCAAAACCAGGACCTTCTGTCCTCTGAGTGTCAACAAACTCTGCAAATACAAAACTGATGTTGATGAATCAGAGATGTTTCTCTGCAGCTGAAATCACATCCACACTTTGGAGAGCAGTTGTTGTCAGGACCGGTTTCAGGCAGCAGAGTTTTGCTCTCTTTGTGTCTGATTGTTTACTTTCCAGCAGAGACTATATTTAAAAAATGAAAACCCTCGCAGCCTCTTTGATTCAGTTTGAAGAGCGCTGAACAAACTTGAGAACAAGGCGCTGGCATGCAGTCGGTTTAGAAGTTAATTAAGAGACTCTTTGGTTCGAGATGTTTTTATCAGACTGCTCAGATTTAATCTCTCTTCCCTCTCTGACACCTCCAGCAGCTTCAAGTAATGATCCTAATAAACACCGGCTCATTATGTGGCCGCAGATTCACACATTCAAACCCTCTCCGCTCCTCAGGTGAGCATCGAGCTGCGACCTGTTGGCAGACATGCCTGGAATTCCCCCCGCAGCCTGCCTTGACTGACAGCTGCCACGGCCAATCAGCTTCCAGCTCAGTGATGCAATGATTCCCCCCTCTTTCTGATCTGATCAGCAAACCAATGAACCAATCAGACGCCTGCCCTCGGGGCGACTGCTCCACTCTGAGATTACAGGAGGAATACTCTGAGCCCTCGGGGAGGTTAGAGAAGCATGAAGTGATGCTGATGGAATCCGACGCTCTGAGGTCGCATAGACATCTGGAGGCATATATGAGCATCCTATAGGTCTGTGTGTGTGTGTGTGTGTGTGTGTGTGTGTGTGTGTGTGTGTGTGAGAGTGTGTGTGTGTTTCTACTCACAGGCGAAGAACTGCCACGGCTGGTAAGTCTGCCCGAAGTCGGTGGATCTCTCCAGAACCCAAAGATCAGGACGAGGAGAGTTTGCAAACTTGATCAAGACGTAGGCCACGTGGAAGAGCTGCAGAGACACAGAGAGGAACAAAGTTACAGTCAGGAGCTTCATTTAACATTTTAAAACAAGATATGAGTTGTTTTTGAACTTTTGCACTGAGCAAGACGATGCACTGCTCCAGAGAAAATAAGGAAGTGCACAATTATTTATAACTGCAGGATTAAAAACTGCAAAGTGTCCGTTTGCAGCTGCTTTTTCACACTTTAAAGACACATATGCATTGCATTTTGGGGGATTTTGGTGTTTCTGTCTGCATCTTATTATCAGGAAAAAGGGAATTCAGTGATTTGCTGCTGGAGCTGGTGTTATCTGAGGAACAAGCTGAGGTTTGCAGAAAGTCAGTGTGCAGGAAAATGCAAGAAATAACGGGGGAGTAGGAATGCATGAAGGTGAAAGGGATAAGATTTAAAAGAAAGGAGGCAATGATAAGACTTTGGAAGTAAGGTAAAGTTAAGGAAACAAAAGAAGAGGTTTGAAGACAAGAAAATAATTTAAAAGTAAAGGATAATTCAAATTCAAGCTAATCAGCCGTCGCAGCGGCATGAAGCATCGACCTGTGACACCTCCATCCTCCTCAGAGACATTAAAACATCAACAGTCTGTGTGATCAGCTTTGTTATTATACACCTTCGACATTGAGTCATTATCACAAAGCTGAGTCCTGTCAGTAACTAACACCAGATGCTCCTCCGTCTCATCCCTTGCTCCCTGAAAGCCCCTGACGTGATGACAAACTTCTCTCAGGGGTTCAGAGACACACTGGAATAACACCATGACGCATTTAATAACATAAAACCTACAATTACAATCACTTCCTCTGTGAGTGAGTGTCTCTGTGTGTGTGTGTGTGTGTCAGAGAGAGTTAAATCTGCAAGATTATATGATAACACTTCTCTACATGTGTCCTTTTATTCTCACCCTTTAAAGCTTTTCTTTCTTCTCTGATTTAAAGCTGGGGTTGGTGTTCAGATTTAGATCCACTTCTTGTTATACTGGTTAAAATGATCTTTATGTCCTGATGGTAATCAATACATAATGTGTTCTTCAAAAAGAGGTAAAAAAGCTGCTATCTACAGCCGGAGTAAACCTGGGAAAACACCAACCAATCACCGTTTTTGGGTGCCAACATTTTAAACCAATCAGATCCCGTCCTGCCGTTCTGCCCGCCTCCTGCAAAGCGTACATTTCCCCGGCGTTCACTCCCCGTCTCCCGCCTCTGCTTCCCCTGACTCTACTGACTGCCCCTCTCGCTCGACCTCGAGCCCTCACGCCAACCAACAAAACAACAATCAATGTTTGAATGAATGAAGAACTTTTCCTCTTGTCTCTCCTCTCTCCCGCTCACCCACTCTACACCTCTCCTGATGCCTTCACTGACCGTCAACACTGTAGGAATTAAGAACATCTACACTGAACAGGTTTAACAAACAGTAGAGCTGTTACAGTATTATATATGTGTTATAACTTTTCTCCTGATATCGTGTCACCAGTACAACTGGATAATGCTAGCATGATAGTTGTGAGTGCTAACAGCAGCCATGTTTGTTTGTGTTTTTAACTTTCACTATGAGAATGTTTTGGTGAGGACCGGTTTTGAATCAGTCACCATCATATCACTTTGGAATAATTTACCAGTCACTATAATTGAAGCCAGTTTTAAAAGACTCTTAAAGGAACACCTTGTTGAGCCGCATTTTGTAATAACGGTGCATTTTGTAATAAACGTCCAAAATGTAATAACTTTTTCATTTCATTTTGTAATAAACTGCCGCATTTTGTAATAAACTGCCCCAACGCATTTTGTAGTGATGTGTCGGTCGCGAACGATCCGGCTCTAAGAGCCGGCTCTTTGAAGTGAACGACGGGAGCCGGCTCCTGACAGGGAGCCGTTTTTGTTTTTTTTCCTCGTCTTTTTCTGTGAAAGCCTCACGTGATTGGTCAAGACATGGTGGCGTCTTGACCAATCACGTGTCTACATTGAGCAGAACGGGGAGGGGAGGGGTCAGAGACACAGACAGCACAGTGAGCACACCAACAGGAGGGAGACGAGAGGGAGAACGCGCGCGACAGAGAGAACGTACTGGAAAGGTGAGAAAACGAGTGACTGCAGAACACACAGAAAACTTTAGACACATTTAAAAGGCATAGACTGTTCAACGGCAGAGGGAAGACTGTGTAAGGTGAAAGTGTCATCAATCAGGGTCCAGAAAAAACCTGCAAAGGCACATTAGAAGTGTCTGTGAAAGTTCTCAGTCATCCAGGTCATGGACATTAGAACTGTTTATCCATCAGTGCAATAAGTGAAGAGTAAAGACAGTGAAGGGAACCTGCTGTTAATGAAGGTGTTTAAAAGTTTATAAATAATATACAGACATCAGAGATTGGACCTTTTTGTCTAATTATGATGAGTCTTGTTTTTTGTACTTTATAATTTAATTTCTGTAGCACTCTGCTCCATGTTGAGAATATAAATAAAGCCTTTTAAATGATGCACATTTCATATAATGTATGTTTTTTACATTAGTAATTCATTTTACATATAATTTTACATTATTTTAGGTCATACATTCATTCAAACAAGAAAAAATCTGAGGAGCCACTTGGGAGCCGAAAGAGCCGGCTCTTTGTAGTGAGCCGAGCCAAAAGAACCGGCTCTCTAAAAAGAGCCGGAATTCCCATCACTAGCATTTTGTAATACATTTTGCCGCATTATGTAATAAGTTATTACATTTTGAGAAGATTATTACAAAATGCGTTGGGGCAGTTTATTACAAAATGCGGCAGTTTATTACAAAATGAAATGAAAAAGTTTTTACATTTTGGACGTTTATTACAAAATGCACCGTTATTACAAAATGCGGCTCAACACACCTTAATCAGAACTCTAACATTAATGAATTTTAATGAATTTTAGTAAACACTGTTTTGTTTTTTGATTCATTTTATTGCATGTTTGAAACATTTTCATTTTTTCTATTTCATGTCTGTAGCATGTTTCTTTTTTTTTTTTTTATTATTTCTATACAGCATTCACAGTTTTTCTTTGTAATGTTTGTTGAATTTTTAGTTTTGTATCTTATGTATATTTTGTATGTTATGTTTTTTTTTATGTAGACCCCAGGAAGAGTAGCTGCAGCGTTAGTGGCAGCTACTGGGGATCTGAATAAAGAATAAAGAATATGGTCGTGAATCAGCGGCGCTCGTGCATGTGAGCGGGGGTGTCGTTTTGGAGGAGCTCAGAGGGGAGGGTTTAGAGGAAGTCCTGAAGACATGCTACATTCAAACTCATGCTAGTTTTCCAAGACTACCAACTCCAGCTTTAAATCAGTATCAGGTATCAAAAATAAACATTGATCCTTTGATTTTAACTAGTATCCTAATTAAGTTTAAAAATCTGGTATCATGACACCTTTCATTAATTATCTACATTGATGAATGAAGATACTTTCACTATCTTCACTTTGCAACCACTGGGAGTTTGTTGAAACATCCATCAGAGAGAATAATCTGAGACTAGAACTCAATTTGTCGTTCTTTTGTCCGTGTTTCCACAAGTTCAACAGTCAGAGGGTCTTACACAAAGACCCACACACACACACACACACACACACACACACATAAGCTCAGATCATCCATCACCAGGCTCCCTCCACACTTCCTCGTCCTGACAGGCAGCTCTGACAGGCGATGACAACAAACAAATCACTCTCAAAGAGCCGTAAAAACAGGCACTACTCCATCACTGAGGAATGCTCCCGGTATGTTTAAGGAGGAAGAATGAGCGAGGGATGAAGGATGGAGGATGGAGGGGGGAAGCTGACAGAGGAGACTCAGGTTCAGCTTTATTTCTCTCTGCCTGTCAAACCATTCATACTTTGGTTCTCAGAAAACAACAAACAACACCAAGAAGAAGAGGAATCCAGAGGAATGTGTTGTAGAGTTTGCTCCAGGTAAAGAAAATCAGAGCTGCAGATGTGTGTGTTAATGTGTGTGTGAGAATGTGTGTGTGTGTTTCAGAGATCTAAAGGACAGGAAACAGAAAAGTCAAGACCTCTACTCGTCCCTCAGGGGAGCTGAAGATATTGAAAGTAAAACTCAGAAGCATTCCTCTGATTTCAGGGTTAAAGCTCGACCTGCTCAGAGAGAGAGAGAGACCTCAAGTTCAGAGTCCATCCTTTACAGGCACAAGACCAGACCTGCAGAGGCCTCAGGTGAGCTGCAGGACCACTGACTGTCAGACTCTAATTGCTAACAAACTGTGTCTGACATTTGCAGCATGGTTTCAACTTCTACAGAGCTTCATGTGTTTTCAATAGAAGAGCCAGGGGGGGTCTGTGGAGTTCCTGGAGCACCTCTTCTTTTTGAAACCGTTGTAGGGGTTGGAAACAAAGCGATGTTGGCCCAGAACGTCCAACTAAGGTTTGCAGGTGTAAAGCATTAAGGCCCTTTACAAGAATGGACAGTTAATAACTAACAAATAAAGAAGTATGATTCAATGTGTTTTCACTTCTTCTGACTCCTTTCTGCACATATTAAGTGAAATGTTTCACTGCATGCTGAGGGAATTTGGGGATTTTTGTTTCTTGTTATTTAATTTTTTTTATTTTATTTCAGTCCCTCCAGGATTTTGCAGGATTTTTTTGTGATTGTTGCAGCTTTTTTTCCCCCAATAACATCTCAGGGGCGAGTAAATACACTAAATTACAGATGTTTTTAGAAAACATTCTTGATGTGACCACTGTGACTGTGTTTTGATTCTCTTGATTCACAGAAAAATGCCATGAAAGGACTGCATTGCACATTTACGACGGTCCCTGAATGCACCTCGCAGTGACAGGGGCACTTTACAGGCAGCTCACGGCACTCTGACGTGAATCTGCATCTTTGATGACAATCAGTTGATCAAAACTTACTGAATGTGTCTGATGTTTCACCAAACTGGAATAAATCAAGCTGTGGACGCAGAGCTTTTTACGGTAACCACGGCAACAACGTCAAACATCAAATATTAGCACCTTAAATATTAAACAGACGCCCCGTGGTTGTGTCTGTGTCACTAAAGGCTGATTTATACTTCTGCGTCTCCCCTACGCAGCAGGGGCTGACGCGGACATGAGCCCCACATACTTGTGCGTCGGTGTGTCCGTGTCGCGCAGCAATTCTCCTCCTAAACGCTAGAGGGCAGTGTGGTCTCTCTGATAGCCGGCCTCCTGCTTCCGGTCCCGCTACGATCTCTGTTTACTTTTCCACAGAGTTTCAGAGCGTGTTCTGTTAATCTACAGCTGATACATGTTGCTGTTTATCATACAGACATGATTAGTTACATTTTGGAGGAGGTGCACGTCACCACGTCGTGCGTAGGCCTCTGCGTAGGTACGGGAGCTACGCGGACCCCCCGCGTAGGGTACGCCGTTGATTCAACGCAGAAGTATAAATCAGCCTTAACACACACTGGGGGTTAAAAATCCTCAATGAAGATGAGACAGATGCATGGAGGTGAGGAGAGCTGGTTCATGAAGTACACCTGCTGCAGGTAGAGACCAAGCGAACACTGAGCCCCTCAATCTATAAATAACAACGTTGTCATGGTCACTTGTCCTGCCTGCTGTCCCCTCTCTTCACCCGTTCTCTCTGCGTGTTTTGTTTTGTTGTTGAAAAGTGCCGATCAAGTGAGGACTTACGTTTAAGGAAGTGAAATTGATGACAAAACCGATGACGTGCAGGGGCTGAGGTTAGGGTAATTAGTCAAATTTGCGGGAAAGTTGTGGTGATCGTATAAAATTGCAAGGCGGCGAAAAAATTGCTGATTGGTTGAATTTGCGTTGATAGTTGCGATCGCGAAATCGCAACTTCCAGGAGGGACTGATATTTACATGTTCCAAATAAAGACATCCAAGATATCAGTCAAGAAGAAAGCAAGTTCTCTCTCTCTTTATAATGTTATGACCATTGTTTTGGCATAATTTGAACTCATTTTATCTTATTTTTTTATATTTTATTTTTAGAATTATTTTATTTTTCTGGTAGTTATCCGACTTATTTTATTGATTTTATTCCAAATATTTTTGATTCGATTTTTCTGATACTTCTCTTTCATATTTTCTGAACATCTGTGCAATTTTGGACGACTTTAATAAGCACCAATAAAGTTGTAAATATATAAAAAAATGTTGTTGTTTTTTTTTTAAAAGGACATTTTTAAATAAAAAACTCCAAAATATGAATTATAAACAAACTTACGGAAGAGGATTAGGGCCACTGAAAAAAAAAAAATTAAAGTACAATTTTTTTTTTTTATTATTACTCTGAGATTAAAGTCAGAATTCTGACTTTAATCTCAGAGTAATAATGAAAAAAAAAAAAAAATTGGACTTTCATTTTTTTTTTTTTTTTAAATTCTGACTTTATTCTCAGAATTCTGACTTTTTTTCTCAGAATAATAATAAAAAAAACAAAACTTTGACCTTTTTTTTTTTTTTTTTTCTTCAGTGGCCCTAATCCTCTTCTGTACAAAATGCATGAAACAGAAATGTAAATTATTGGAAATATTTGGGAACAAATTGAGATCGTTGCAGCCTATATTTGGGTATTTTGTGCAGGTTTTACTGTAAAATGTAAATGTCAATCACATATTATTATAACATAATGCTGTTTAACTAATTATAACTAATCTTAAAAGAGTTATCAGCAAAAAGAAGCTGAGCAGTAGACAGAAATAGTACTGCAAAATGACTCTTTGTTATTTGCAGCCTTGATTAGGATGGAATTAGGAATGTAGAGTTGTGTTTTTTTTGCAGGTAAAAGTCTCAGCTAACAGGGCTAACACGGGACTTCCACCAGATCCGTCTCCTATCCTCTGCAGTCCGGTGCCGTGCTCTCTCGCCGGAGCAGGACCCCCGGACAGCTGGAGTCATGTGACCGAGGTTTTCCCTCAGTAATCACTGAATTAAGGATTCTCCTCCTCCTCCTCCTACCGTCATCCATGTTGTCTTTCTGGTCCTCTGAAAACCTCTGACCTGTTGACTCCAGGCCTGGCTCCGCTCATCATGACTTTGGTTTGTTGTTGTAGTTAAGTGAAATACGATCTGGTGATAACACAGAGTGTTTTATTCTGAAAATTAACCGGATGTTTTCATTTTGTTTTGGTGAAACCTGACTTCCTGTCCCGCCTCCATCTGCTCTCTTGAGATTGATGCGTCGTGCTCCGGCATCCTGCAGAAATAGAAGTCTTGCGTATCTGATCCGGAGGACTACGACCTGCTGGATCAGAGACGGAGCGGATCCAGTGGAAGTTAACACACTGACTAGATTAGAAACCTATCAGATCTGGTGCTGTGACGTATTGGAGAAGGACCTGGTGGAAATTGGCTGTGAGACAGTGAGTGATGTGAAATTAATAAACCAGAATAAAGAGTTCACTCAGCACCTGCAGCCACAAGAATGAGAGCTGAATTCAGATTCTGACTCTCTCAGCTGTCTGTCTCCAGCTCTCCATGGGAGTCAGTCTGTGCTCTGGCTTTAACACACACACACACACACACACACACACTGACGGAAGAGTCACACACACAAACACACACTCAACAAAAGGTCCTGCTGACCTTTTTTTCTCTTTGGCACCAACACACACACACACACACACCTCTCTGCAGGATTTATGGATTAGTGGCGGCTTCCCAGGTCAGCCTCCCTGAACTAACTGTCCACCCATCAATCAGACGGCTGTTACCGTGACAACAAGCAGGTCAAACTGAGGGGAGGGACGCTGATGGAGAGAATAAATAGGACGCTTTTAGGAATCTGTATCAGCTCTTCAAACTTCACCAGGACATTTAGAGGTTAAATCATGATGACAGGAGGCGTGCAGATCAGATAAGACGATGACTCACACACGATGAGATAATCTGAGGGTTGATTATTGAACCTGAAGTTAAGTGCAGTGACTCAGGAAGTACAGTGCTGTTGATTCTGTTACTCACTGCACTAGTTTCCTCAGATTCTGCTGTTTGGCGACATGCCTGCAGGGTAAAACTGAACCTCCTGCACACACGCAGACTTCAGATCATCGGCCTGCTTCTTCATTCAACCTCCTTGACTTACTGCAAACTCTAAAAAACAGACTCCCTGGAAGTTTCTGTTGAAGTGAAGTCTTAAGCACCACATCTTATCGATGAAGTATGTGTGCTGCAGTGTGTGCATACGTCTGAGGAATGCAGGTGTGTGTTCGTGTGTGTGTGTGTGTGTGTGTCTGGCCCCTGGCTGGTTTAATAATTGTACACATTCCTTGGTGGCACCACATTCCCGGTGCCTCAAGTAACCATGGCTATAAGACGGAGACACACAACAAAGGGACAGAGGGAAGGATGGAGGGATGAAGGAGAGAGGAGGCGCCGCTGCAGCAGAGAGGAGGAGAGAGACTTTCAAGTTTTGAGTTCCAGTTTTCATCCTCTCGTCTTGTTCTCTGATGAATGTGAGATAAAAGTTGTTGGTGGTTTCCTTTGGTGTGTGTATCTTTGGCGGTTTTTGTCTGTGTGTGTGAAGCCAGGACAGACTCAGTGTGACAGGCAGACAGATAGACATTAAAGAGAGGGTCAGACCGCTGAAAAATACTAGTGCCAGAAAACCTCAGCAGAGAAAACACAGAGCTGCCAATCACATCATGACATCACCAGCAGCACTTTGTGTGTGTGTGTGTGTGATTGTGTGAGTGTGTGCACAACTTTCCTAAGGTGGTGTCCACTGTGAAAAGTATGGAGAGGCACCAAAATAAACAATAAATTTATGGCATCGTTCTGTTTTAAGTTTCAGATGATTCAGAAGATTCCTCACAGTTAAGAGCAGCTGATTCTTAAAGTGTTGTTTCTCCACTTTGCCTTTAAAATTTCAGAATATAGACCCATTCCTCCAAAGGATGCAGATAGAATGAAACTGCAGTTAATCTAGAGCTGGGGTTCCCAAACTTTTCAGCCTGCAACCCCAAAAATATAGGTGCCACAGACTCGTGACCCCCACTGTCCCTCATAGTGATTTAAAGGTGACATATCATGCAAAATGGACTTTTTAATGGTTCTCTACCTGAAATATGTGTCCCTGTCTACAAACCCCCTGAGAATGAAAAGAATCCATTCTGCCCCTGTTCTGATTTCTCCACCTTTCTGTAAATGTGTGTGAAACGAGCCGTTTCAGACTTCAGTGTTTTTGTTACGTAACAACAATATCCGGTCTGTAACAGGAAGTCAGAGCTCGGAGCTTGTTCAGCCCATAGACTGTATAAAATACAACTCAACCCCTCCTCTGTTTTTCATTCCCTGCACACATGTGTGCTAACAAGGAGCTTAGGAGGGAGGCATGCTAGTTGTAGGCTGTCTTAATAAACACAGAGGTCGGTTTTACTCCCCACGTCTGCAGATTTGAAGATCTAGTGGATGATTTTTATTTATCATGGATAAGTGCTAGCGCTAATTAGCATAGCCACATAGCTACATGTTCGTAGCTCTGTACCAAGACACACGTCGACATACTGATAAATAAAACAACAAGAAACACTAAATCTGTGACCAATCCTTCAGAAAGGTCCTGCTACAGGCGCCTCTCCATCAGGATCAGATTCTGGATCAGATTCAGAGGGTTGAAGTAACGTGGTCTCTGAGCAGCCGTGTATATTCAGCCAACATGTAAACATTAGATCAACGTGCCGGACAGCCGAGGGCACACCCACTTCCTGAGGGGGCGTGGTCAGAGAGAAAACAGAGTGTTCTGAGGAGGACTGAAGAAGAGGGTTTTTCAGGCAGACCAAAATCTGATTTCAAAGTGTTTTTTTGAGCATAAACTTTAAAGACATGTTTTTGGGACCTCTTAGACCAATATATATTGATGAAAAAAGCGTGATATGTCACCTTTTAATGTGTCTTCATTTAGCTGGTCTGCAGAAAATGACCCTACCTGTATGAGCATGTGTCTGTGTTTCCTGTGCTTACTGATGCTTTTGATAATTAACTGTTCACTAACCCTAAACTTAGGAGTCATCTGGAAACAAAGAAAGGCAGAAAACTCATTACATTTTATATTTTCAAGGTTTTATTTCAAGTTTAGCTACTATTTTGTCCCCCCAGGGGATCCTGACCCACACTTTGGGAACCCCTGATCTAGAGCCTTAAAGGAATGAAATATTTGTATCCAAGACCGTTCCTCGACTTAAAAATAACCTAACAGGTCGCCATAATTGATGTTGTTTGATTTCTTCTGCAACTAAAATTCGCCTTCTGGATTTCTTGTGCATGACAGTCCAATCTTGACCTCAAAAATCTACAGTTTATCATATCTCCAACTTCAGCAAGAAGCCTCTCTGCACTGTGATAAAAATGGGAATGAGTTGGAGGAGAAAAGGAATGATTTTCAGATTAACTCACACTTGATTTCAGCTCAGTAAAAAGACTCTGAATGGAATCAATTCAGGCTAGAGATCTGAGGAATTGTTCCATGCAGATTAAAGCTCGGTTCATTGACGCTCACATGCTGCAACAGTGACACCAACTACAACTTCTGACACCAGCAGATGTTCTGATGTGTTCGTGTGCATGGAGAGGCGTGTGAGAAATCTCTTTTCACTGAGTGGACGGGCGTCTTTGGGGCATCAAAAGAGAAACAAAGAGAGAGAGAGAGGAGTGTGAGAGAGGAAATACAGTCTGCAGCTGCATGTGTCAACACACCGTGCATTCTGTGGTGCATCACTGCTGTGCAGAGCGAAAACACGCTCACTTCAGATGTACTGGAGTCAAGCCAATGATATCCAATAACAAGCTTTAACACCAGCTATCATATGTGACGACTTCTGATGAGTGCTTTGGTCACTGTCTTTCTTGTTCTGCTAAATTTGGTACCGTAATGGCAGTATAAGCTGAGCCATTAAAATTAGAACACCATAAAGACATCGTTAACCAACCGTGATGAATGTTTCCTGCTCGATAAGAACTCAAATTAAAATGTGACGGATGTAAAATGTAAAAGGTTTTTGACTCTGTCCTCGTGAGAATCCCTGACAGCTCTAATCTGTGCTCTCCTCCTCTCTCTCTGACGGACAGATAACAAGAGGAGTCAGAGGAAACACTCTAATCTGTCTCAGTGTGTCTCTGTAGACGCACACAGACGCACAGTGGTGCCAGGCTGAGGAGCAGCTGCTCTAATCACACACACACACACACACACACACACACACACACACACACACACACACACACACACACACAAAATGTCAAAAAGTTGATGTTTTTTTCTTTTCTTTTTGTAATGTCTCTCAAGGGAGACGGCAACTGCTCTATGTGTCTTATGAATGTGTGTGTGTGTGTGTGTGTGTGTGTGTGTGTGTCAGGCTTGGACAGCTTCCAGAAACGAGGGGTCATTCCTCGAATTCCAAGTCAATCTCAGAATCTTTCTTCCCTCTCCTAATCCTCCCTGAACATGTATTCATCCGAACCTCTCTTTGTCATTTCTAGTTTCCTCACTCCCTCTCTGTATTTGTCACTAACTGTGTAAATATTCACCTCAGCTTTGAGCACATGTACTGAAAGAGATAAGTAAGTAAGTTTAACATTGACTTTCAACGTTACTTATTTTGCTACCTCTTAAATCGGGCTGCAAAACTACTTCCAATGGAGTTGCGTTGCATTACGATTTGTGGCTTTGCATTGCGTAGTATTTCATTGTGAGGCATTAAGTTACAGGCGTGGCTTGGCGTTGCAATGCAATGCAATGCTTTGGGTCGCGGTGCTTTGGTTTGTGTTGCTTTGGTTCGTGTTGCTTTGGTTCGTGTTGCTTTGGTTCGTGTTGCTTTGGTTCTTGTTGCTTTGGTTCGTGTTGCTTTGATTCGTGTTGCTTTGGTTCGTGTTGCTTTGAGACAAATTTAATTGACTCATTGCATTGTGTGGCATGGTGTTGCGTTGCATTGCGTTGCATGCGTTGCGTGCGTTGCGTGCGTTGCGTGCGTTGCGTGCGTTGCCTTGCGTGTGTTGCGTGCGTTGCGTTGCGTTGCGTGCGTTGCGTTGCGTGCGTTGCGTTGCGTGCGTTGCGTTGCGTTGCGTGCGTTGCGTTGCGTTGCGTGTGTTGCGTTGCGTGCGTTGCGTTGCGTGCGTTGCATTGGGTTGCGTTGCGTTGCGTGCGTTGCGTGCGTTGTGTTGCGTGCGTTGCGTGCGTTCTGGAGTTGCTTGAGTTGCATTCTGGTGTTGCTTGTGTTCTGAAGTTGCTTGCGTTGCGTGGCGTGGCGTGGCGTAGTGTTGCATGGCAAGCGTGTTGCGGCCGTGGCATGGCAATGCGCTGTGTGGCGTTGCATGGTGCTGCTTTGCATCAGACAGATAGATAGATCTTTATTTGTCCTTAATAAGGAGATTTGTTGTCACCGTCTGTTGTGTTTCATTTCGTTGCGTTGCGTTGCGTTGCGTTGCATTGCATTGCATTGCATTGCATTGCATCGCGTTTTTATGGCATGGTGTGTTGTTTCATTGAGTTGGGTTCCTTTACGTTATGTTGCTACATTTTGTTATGATAAGTTATTTTAAGATGCGAAGAGATTCAATACGAAATGATACATGACATGACAATTATAACATCAGTATTCAGCGTTTAGCACCAGTTTTGGTGGTAATATATTTCTGTAGTCATTCTGTTTCAGGTCGTTCTTTTGTTGCATCAAGCTCTCACTGTAAACAGATTGAACTGGTCTCCTCTCTTCTTTGACACATGGTGACAGTTAAAGGAGGTTTTGCCCTGAAGCTGAATTTTTCCTTGTTTATGGATCACTGTGGTTTGTGGATTCATGTGTCAGACTTTTAGAGGGTAAATACAGAGCATAGTGTTTGTCTGATAATAGAGGTTCCACTCTGGAGGAGGAAATGAACATCTGTCAGTACCTCGCGGTCGTCTACCGTGTCTCTACATCTCTCTTTCTCTGCAGGGGTTCGGGAATGTCCGTCTGCTCTTCCTCCAGAATTCCACGACAGAATTCCCGAGCAGGAATCCAGAGGGGAAAACTTTCAGCGCTGCTCTTAGATTTCAGTGAGAACATTTTCGCACACTCTCATGTTTCGCTGTTTAAATCCAGACGCCTCTTTAAATGTGTCGTGTTGAATTATAAGGAGTGAAAGCGATACTGCGTCTATCAAAGCAGAGGCTTTGCCTCCTCGATGGCGTGCTGATTTATCCTCCAACAAAGTGAAAAGGCAGAAGTGTTTATAGCTGTTCTAAATGTGCATTCAGACGAGGAGGGAAGCCTGCTGTCGTACAAAAGGGTGAGAAGCGGAGTGAAGATTACAAATGGGTGTAAATAAATGAACAATGCACGCCCTGGGAAAGTTTCTCTGTGGTGCAGAATCGCTTAAAAAACAAGATTGGCAAAATGTTGGATTTTGAAAGTGATTGAAATCGTAAGTTGCACAAAACACTTTGTGGACGCAAGTTTCTTTTGCAGTTGCAATGTTTTTATGACTCAATTTTGATTGTTTTTCAAGCCTCAAATAAATGCCAGCATGGAGGTATACACCTCTTGGAGTTATGTTTGCATGAGTCGACACATTTAGTTGGAACAGCCGTGTAGAAAGTGTAAAAAGGGAAGAAGACACCTTGCAGTTGTCTCTCTCCTTCAGCTTTATGATGGCTTTAACTAAGAGTGAATAAACTTTTATTCTCTCTTTTTAAAGCATGCACTTAGCAGCTTATTACAACAGCATCCTCACACGTTTGTTCCATAAAAGAGAAAGAAGAAGGAGCAACACAGACCTACAAATTATCTCCAGGCCTGCAAATGAAAGGTAGAAAACCCAAACCAACACTTTCAGAGGACTGAACCTAATAACAGCCTGCATGTCTCCAATAAGCACCTCCATGTTCCTACCACACAGCTGGCGTTTCACTGCCCAGAGGCTACAGATGTACAGACAACCTTGCATCTTCGCACCTTTAACATCCATACATCCAGGCGGCCGGGCCTGAACACGCTCATGGCTCATGGCTCAGGCGGTGAGCTCAGAGTTTCTTAAAAAACACCTCAGAAATGTAAAGATTACAGGCTGCCTGTCTTTATCTTTCCATCTTCACGCTGGTTTGCACAGAGTTAAAGGTTCTGTACATATACGCTCTCAGACGTGTCGGGGCAGGGAATGGAAAGCCGGGTTAAGACTGAGGGGATGTGCAGCGTTCCAGGGATGTCACAAAGTCGGAAACACTGACTTACCCCTGGAAAAGAAAACAAGCGGAATGATCCTGAGGATGAAGAAAGAGACAGAAGGGACGAGTCTGCATGAAGCTTCCACTTCCATATTCTGGAAACTCTTACAGAACGTCTCTCTGAGCCTGTGATGTATTCCTTTAGCATTAAATAAAATGGTGCACTTTGCAAAACACAAATAAAAAACAATGAAATGTGCATTTTTAAACTTAGTTCACATTTCTCTTGCTGCATTCCAACAGTTAAAATGTGCAATTTTCACGAGTGAGGGGAAGAGGAAGATTGACAGACGGATCGGGGTGGCGTCTGCAGTGATGCGGACGCTGTACCGGTCTGTTGTGGTGAAGAGAGAGCTGAGCCAGAAGGCAAAGCTCTCAATTCACCGGTCAATCTATGTTCCAACCCTCACCTATGGTCCTGAGCTGTGGGTAGTGACCGAAAGAACAAGATTGCAAATACAAGCGACTGAAATGAGCTTTCTCTGCAGGGTGTCTGGGCTCAGCCTTAGAGATAGGGTCAGGAGCTCAGACTCAAAGTAGAGCCGCTGCTCCTCTGGATCGAGAGGAGCCACATGAGGTGGTTCGGGCATCTGGTCAGGATGCCTCCCGAACGTCTCCCTGGGGACGTGTTTCGGGCATGTCCACATGGGAGGAGGCTATGGGGAAGACCCAGGACACGCTGGAGAGATTATATCTCTCAGCTGGCCTGGGAACGCCTCGGTATCCTCCAAGAGGAGCAGGTGGAAGTGGCCGGGGGAGAGGAGTGTCTGGGCTTCCCTGCTGAGACTGCTGCCCCCAAGACCCGGACCCGGATAAGCGTAAGAAGGTGGTATGGTATGGTAAATGTGCAATTTGGGCAAACCCAGCTCCAAACTGTACTTTTCATGCTGCTGTGACGTTAGCAGACCTCTAACTGACTCATCCCTCATGCTGAGCTACATCATCAGGTGGTCAGGTGTATCATGATAACAGTATAAATGAAAGGTCTGCAGGAAGCCTACATTTCTTGTTGCACAGAGGGTTTGGAAAAAGCTCTAAGTCTCATATTTTAATCCTTACATTTTTTTTCAAGTGTTTAAATTGAGCTTTTATGCAAAAATGAACACACCTCTTTCTTCTATCCTCTGATTTTCTGTTTCTTTGAGCTTATTTTTGTCCCTCTTTGGATGACAAACGTCCCTCTCTCTACCGTTTTCTATAAAATCCCTCAATTGACTGTCTGTGTCGAGACTCCCCTGCAGATAAGATATCATACGTGACAGGAATCCGTCTAGTCTTCTGAAAAGGATTCTCATGAGTGTCTGTCTTTCACCTCCGGACTCCAGAGAGCAGAGCGGTAGAAAAAAGAGAGACTAAAAGGTGACAGTGAGAAGAGAAGAGGGTGAGAGCTGAGAGGGGAAAGAAAAGCAGACATGAGGACGATAAGATGAGCAGCAGCAGCAGGAGGAGGATAAGACACGGTAATGGAAAGACTGACTTCTTCTCTGGGAGTTCTTATCTGAAGAGACAGATGGATGGAGGAGAGGAGGGAGGGAAGGGAGGAGCGGGGGAGTCAAACCTCTTCTGCTACTGATTCAACATTTAGACATTTTTCATTCTGCAGCTGTGGCGTTCGTTTTCTCCTCCCATCCTGCCTCAAAGTTTGCTTTCCATGAAATCTAAAAAACAACTTATAGGTATGTTTTATATTCATACAATAAAAGAAGATGCAATGTTTTATATGATATAAAAAACATGCAAATGAATCACACTCGCCTGGTTTTGTTGCACAGAATTCAAAGCTCTCAAACGTAGATTCTACGCTCATGAAGATATTTCTGGGAATACTTTTAGAGTAAACATGTCTCCCCTAAACCTCCTAATGCAGACTGAACACTTTGATAAAGAAACTGATGGATAAAAAATAATATTTCTTCTACTTTGCATGATGTGAATGCAGTTATTTACAGAATTTATACTTATCAGGGAAAGGAAAGAAGACTCTTAAATGTATTATTATTATTATTATTGTATTCTATTTATTTGATCTTTATTTCATTTTATTTGAATTTTATTCCATTTTATTTTATTTTTATTTCTTAATTTTTTATTTTACTATAATTATTTAATCTTTATTTCATTTCATTTTACTTTATTCAATTTTATTTTATTTTGATTTCTTTATTTTTTATTTTATTCTATTTATTTGATCTTTATTTCATTTTATTTTAATTTTATTCTATTTATTTGATCTTTATTTCATTTTATTTGAATTTTATTCCATTTTATTTTATTTTTATTTATTTCTTATTTTTTATTATATTTATTTAATCTTTATTTTATTGTATTCTACTTTATTCTACTTTATTTGATCTTTATTTTATTTTTATTTCTTTCTTATTTTTTATTCTCTTTATTTAATCTTTATTTTATTGTATTCTACTTTATTCTACTTTATTTGATCTTTATTTTTTAAATTTATTTATTTATTAATTATTTTATTCTCTTTATTTAATCTTTATTTATTGTATTTTACTTTATTCTATTCTATTTGATCTTTATTTGATTTTATTTGTATTTATATCTTATTTTATTCCTTCTTCTATTAGTATCTAACTTTCTTACACACTGTTAATAAGAGCTCTGTAATGCCCGAATTTCCCTCCCCAATAAAGTATTTCTGATTCTGATTCTCTGCAGTTTTATCCTGTACTGAAAATTTCCCGACTTTGTTGGAGCAGCTGCACGACTTCATCTCCCCTCTTCCCTGACGTCCTCTGTGTAAAGTCCCCACAAGAAATCAGGGTGATTTGAAGTGTTAGGCAGAGGTTTAAAACCTTCACCTGAACACGTCTGTATGTTGTGTTCAAATGTTATCATTGCATGATGGAGATAATATCATGTCCTGAAATGTTCAGGAGTTCATGTGTGAAAGAAACTGAAAGAGAAAGGAAGAACAAACAGTGTGACAGATGAAGGGCGGAGGTGGAACATGTGATCCTCTGATTCTCCTGCAGATCGATCAACACTGTCCCAGTGTGTGGAAACTCCTCCATGATATGTGTGTGTGTGTTTCTGTGTGTTTTAGACCCTGACAGAGAGGAAAGATTTGAGGAGTGATGACAGTTTGTCCGCTCATGCCTCAGAGTCGATGCTTGTCCAAACAAACGTGTCTAATAACAGCTGATTGAGTCTCAGAGACGATTTCTGGGACTAGTATGTAGTTAAAGTCCGGCTAAGGATAGCTTTTAACTCTGGAAGTTATTCCTCTTTCACTAAACTTCTCTTGTTCTCTCTCTTTGTGCAAAAGCTGCATTCACATCCGTCACCGTTGAAGCGTTTCTATCAGCTCATATTTCTGGGTGTTTGCATCCTTACTTTAGGTCAGAGGGTTTGGGGCGAGCATGCACCGCCTTAAAGGTTTGCAAATGCAGGAAAATAAACTCACATATGACCTTAAAATGTAAACGTCTATTTGTAAAAGCTTACCAAGATGAACCTTATAGGAAGGGAATCTCAAAATTGTATATGGGGCTTCAATCTCTTAAAGGCACTATGAGGAGTTTTTCATCAGCTGAGAAACAGACTGAAACCAACACTGATGCCTCTGTATGAACCTCAAAAGCAAACAAAACCATAAACAACAACACTGATACCTTCTCTGTTGTCATTTTTAATGCCTTAAACCACTCAGAGGGGGTAGGTGTCAGACCACATGATTGACATTTGGCTTTTAAAACACCCTTTTTCGGCTTTTTTTAAATGAATAATCACATTGAGTGATACATCTGGCTGTTAAAAGACAGCAGGGTGAGGTTTTTGTTGAAAACACTACTTTTGCATGTAGAGAACAAGAGATAAGAGGTATCCCTTTGTCCACAATGGGGTGCCAAAATTGATATAAATCAAAAGTTCCTCACAGCAGCTTTAACAAAGATAACACGTCTAATGCAAGATCAAGGTGGGAGACAGAAGGCAACATAGTAATCACACAGGAGAACTGGAGTGACATTTTTAAACAACAATGGAAAACAACAAATTCCCCACTTTGGAGAGAATTTACGTGGAAATTTCTGTACTCCATATCAGAAGAAATCATATTCCAGCCAGACAGAGTGTTGGAGATGCTGCGGCAGTAAAGAGGCGAACCACTATCATATATTTTGGAGTTGCCCCGTTGTGAACCCATTTTGGTTGCGCATACATCAGATCCTAGAGACTGTCTTTTCAACAAGAATAACTTTATGGTTCAATCTGTTGTATCTGGTTGATCTAAAGGAACTAGATTGGAGGAACAGAGATAAATACTTGCTGAGAATATTACTAGTGGCCTGTAAGAAATCTATAACAAAGAAATGGTTGAAGAGGGAGGCCCCCAATGTGGATGAATAGATTGATATTGTGTACAGTATCTTTGTGATGGAAAGAATTACTTTTAATTTAAGAACACAAAAGGAGGTATTTATTGTAAATTGGCAAAAATGGATCTCATATGTCTCTACTATCAGACCGGATTTTAGGTGATCTCTGCTTGGACTGTGATTGACACTCATCTGTTTATTTTCATATTTGTTTTTTTTCTGGTGGTGTCTACCAGTCTCTTTATGTAAGTCTTTACTTTCCCCCGAAGTCTTTGTACTTGTCTATAGGTCTTCATGTTCATTGTTGTTTATGTACAAAATCAATAAAATGTAAACGTCTACATGCCTGTAAAACTACAGGAATAAAACGAGGGGAAAGGAATGCATGAAGAAGACAGAGAATTGCAAAATCGAGGAACGAGGAGGCGACTCCAACTTGTTAGAAGGCTTTCAAAGAATCTGTCAGAGTGATCAGATAAACATGACAAAGTTTAGCTGCTCCCTCACACACACACACACACACACAGAGATAATCCTCTGACATGTTGCAGCCTGACGGACTGAAAGCTTGAAATGTCACCGCGGAAAACTGAGAGAGGCGAGGAGGGAAACTCTGAGAGAAACATGATAAACTGAGAGAGGGAGGACAGGGAGGCTTCCTCTCCTCTGACCTTGACTTTCCTCCACTCCTCCTCCTCCTCCTCCTCCTCCTGTCTGTGTGTGTGTGTGTGTGTGTGTGTGTGCTCCCTCCATCCCTTATTGTAACAGACAGCTGAGGCAGATCAAGTAATTAGTGCAGGACGGGAGGAGAAAGAGGAGGATGAGTGATAAGGGAGAGAGGAGGGAGGTTTGTAGAAACTCTTTCAAGTAAATCACTGAGGAATCACAGAGTCATCCCTCCTGGATCAAATTAAAAAAGAAAGATGAATATAAGTCACACTAACACCAGTGCAAGTTTACTTTCCATGATTACAGTGAGCCAAAAAGCATGTATCTGTAGGGGGAGGTGTCCGACACTTTGTGGAAAACTTCCAAAAACTATGTGTACTAACTGCATTAAATCTGAGTTATTCTAAGCTGTGAAATACTGTTGCATGCAAGAAGCACAACAGAAGTAAAGGAGTTAAAGCATCTCAGTGTCTTGTTTGTGAGTGAGGGTAAAGGCCAAATCCCCCAGATCAGTGTCCCGTCTGTCTCCGATCCGTCACAGCACCAGATCTGACAGGTTTCTATTCTAGTCAGTGTGTTAACTTCCACTGGATCCGCTCCGTCTCTGATCCAGCAGGTCGTAGTCCTCCGGATCAGATACGCAAGACTTCTATTTCTGCAGGATGCCGGAGCACGACGCATCAATCTCAACAGAGCAGATGGAGGCAAGACAGGAAGTCAGGTTTCACCAAAACAAAATGAAAACATCCAGTTGATTTTCAGAATAAAACACTCTGTGTTATCACCAGATCGTATTTCACTTAACTACAACAACAAACCAAAGTCATGATGAGCGGAGCCAGGCCTGGAGTCAACAGGTCAGAGGTTTTCAGAGGACCAGAAAGACAACATGGATGAGGAGAGGAGGAGGAGGAGGAGAATCCTTGATTCAGTGATTACAGCAGGAAAAACCTCGGTCACATGACTCCAGCTGTTCGGCGGTCCTGCTCCGTGCTGCGTTCTGAAAACGCAACCGGTGGGTGTTGACAGACCGGACACGGATCTTGTGGAAGTCCCGTGTTAAATGAGTCGCGAGTTGTGGTGTGATGTGGTCATTGCATCAAGCCGTCGAGGTGAAGAGGGAGCTTTCGATGCACCGGTAGATCTACGTACCAACCAAGCACCAACCTCCAGTCTCAAAATATGAAGCTCATGCAGAAGTGTTATAAACTGCAGTTCATCAAGAATCCACTAGAGGCTGGCTGCAGAAACACAGGAAACCACATACACACCCATTCAAAGAAGACGATCTTTGCAGCAGGAATAAACATGTTTACAGCCTGGTTCAAGAAACGGGTTCAGAAGATATTAAGATTACAAGTTTTGCCCAAATAAGGACATGACTGACTTGACTGACAGGCGGGAACACATAGCTGTTGGCTAGGAGGCTCAAACTCCGCCCCTTTACGTCACACTCTAACTGGTTGAGTTCAGCATCTTCAATATGGCTGCCGCCACCGATTGGCTTCAAAACAGCGCTCAGGAACAGACGGGTGACGTCACGGATACTACGTCCATTATTTATACAGTCTATGTTACCAGCTGAAAGAAAGTAGTGACAGAGTAAAGGAGGATCAAGGATGCAGAGTCAATCTTAGAGATAGGATATCTGAGGGAGCTTGGAGTAGAGCGGCTACTCCTTCGTATCAGAAGAAGCCAGTTGAAGTGGTTTAAGCATTTGATAAGGTGCTTCCTTTAGGAGGTCCAACTAGAAGCAGACACAAAGATAGACCCAGAACACACTGGAGGTATTATATCCTTTTTGGCATGGGAGCACGTCAGAATCCCCCAGGAGGAGTGGGAAAACCTTGCAGACTTTGCAGAGGCTACAGCCCACATCGCAGCGTTTGCAGGTTTGGACTCCCGGCCTCGACTATTTGCTGGATGTCCTCCCCTCGCTCTCTACTCCCCACATTTCCTGTCTCTCTTCAGCTGTCCTATCCATTAAAGCAAAAAAATGCACAAAACTAACTTTAACTAAAAGCAAAAAAAGAATCTCCCAGGAGGAGAGGGAAGATGTTGCAGGGGAGAGAGATGTCGGGGTCAACTTGGATAAGCTGCTGCCATCGTGACCCGACCCTGGATAAGCAGAAGAAGATGGAAGAATGGATGGAGGGATGGACAACTTTATATCTCTCTTTCAGAGTCTCCATCTGTTTGTTTGTTTTAATGTCACTAAACTGAAGTCCCTGCTGTCTCCTTCAGATTATAAACACCATCAGGATCTTCCAGCAAAGGATACATTCAT
Organism: Notolabrus celidotus; assembly: GCF_009762535.1. Taxonomy (NCBI): domain Eukaryota; kingdom Metazoa; phylum Chordata; class Actinopteri; order Labriformes; family Labridae; genus Notolabrus; species Notolabrus celidotus. Next base: position 36,447,465 of record NC_048282.1, on the reverse strand, counting down.
GCCATGTTGCAATGTAAGAGGATAAACTCTGCATGCAGCTCATCTCCACATCTGCAGAGAGGTCAAAGGTCAGGAGCTGAACCTGGAGAGGAGTCGTTGTCTTGTTTAAAGTCTAAATCAGAGGCTGGGATGCACATACACCTGTCGACATACTACTACACCTGCTCCAGACATGTTGACAAGATGCCAATTTAAAGCTCCAGTAAGCGACGACACTGGACGAGCATGCATATAGCATGGACTTTGGAAATGTTAAACCTCATGGTATGCAGAATCATCCATAACAACAACAAAGCTTTACAGGCCGGGCGAACGTCACTTCAACTCCTTTAATGCTGCAAGAAAACTCATCTTAAGAACCCCATGATTAACTTTTAACCCATCGCCTGCTCAGAGATCAGAGAGGACCTCTCCTCGGTGCATGTGGTGTCCATCATGCAGACAGTCTGACAGTTATTAATGCTCTGCAGCGTGCCAAATATTCCCAGTATGTGTTACAGCAGAGGGCCGACTGCTGATGGTGACAGGGCGAGCTGAGGCGCTCCAGCTGCTGGCTCTAAAGGACGCTGTCACAGTTGCTGCAGCTTGTTTTTCCTCAGCGTCTAATAAACCCGTCCGTCTGTCGGTGCTCGTGTCCGTCTGTCCGTCCGTCTCTCTCTCTCTTTCATGTGGAGGATGTTTTTCAGAGAGATTCGTGATGAAGGAGCGAGTGTGTGATGAGGGTTTGAATGTGGACTTTGGTCTGTGGAGCGCGTCGTGGTCAGTCACGGTCTCTGAACTCTGACTGAGCTTCATTAACACACTGTTAACCGCTAACTGAGCTGCACACACAAACACACACTCATACACACTCATGTGCACACAGAGAGAGAGAGGGGATCACTCAACCTGAGGTCTCTACTCTCTGTTATTTTGAAACATGCACGTTTTAAGAGTTTATTCTTGCAGAGGTTTGCATCTTATCTAAAAGGTCAGCAGCAGATTTAGCAACTGGAATCAACCCTGAAGCCTCTACATGACCTAACACCAGAAATGAGAAGATTTAGTACTTTTATAGTTATTTTTGTAAGCTGTGAAGGCTGCCTTTGAGTCTGTGTGAAGACGAAGGGGTATTTGGCACACACTTTCCAATGCAACCGTCCTGCAGATCAAAAAAGTGCATTCACTGGAGAGTAAGTGCATTTTTGAGGTGACACTTTTTGGGAAATCTCTTTGATATAAAGGGCAAATTAAGGTGTCAGAGCCCAGAGGTGCAGGGTAACACAGGACTACCACCAGATCTGTGTCCGGTCCGGCTCCGTGCTCTCTCGTCCGTCAACACCCACCGGTTGCATTTTCAGAACGCAGCACGGACCAGGACCGCCGGACAGCTGGAGTCATGTGACCGAGGTTTTTCCTGCTGTAATCACTGAATCAAGGATTCTCCTCCTCCTCCTCTCCTCATCCATGTTGTCTTTCTGGTCCTCTGAAAACCTCTGACCTGTTGACTCCAGGCCTGGCTCCTGGCATCTGGCAAACATAGAAGTCTTGCATATCTGAACGGAGCGGATCCAGTGGAAGTTAACACACTGGCTAGAATAGAAGCCTATCAGATCCGGTGCTGTGACGAATTGGAGACGGACCGGACACGGATCTGGTGGAAATTGGCCATAAGAGAGTCACTTTAAAGCAGTATGTAAGCATCCTTTGTGTCTTCATGCATTTTAAAGAAAGAAAACTGTCCGTGCATGGGAGGAAAAAGTCACAAATTGACGATTTATCATCTTAAGAATGAAGTTTTGCAGCCGCTCATTTGCTGGACGATTCTTTAAATCCATCAAACTTCACACTAAACGATCAGAAAGCTCTGCATGCCACCGTTCTATGTGTACACAAACCCCGCCTTACTTCACTGACCGGTGAATAGGAGTGGAACGAACCTGTGTGTGTGTGTGAAAAAACCGACCCCCCATCACACACACACAGGTTCGTTCCACTCCTATTCACCGGTTTATGACTTAACTATGGGAAAACACTCCCTGCTGTTTGCTCTCCTCCCTCCTTCTTCTCTTTATCGACTCATCCCTTCCTCCACTCCTCTGTTTGTGTGAGCGAGGAGACATTCCTGCAGCGGCAGAGCGGCACTGCATTCAAAACGCACGTCTATCAATTCAGTCAGATCACCGCGTGTGCAGAGACGAATATTGGCAGGTAATCTAAGAAACAGCGAGCAGTGACTCGAGTTTTTGTGCAACATTTTCCTGCAGATTTACAGATACTTCCAACTCCTGCAACTAAACAACGTAGAAACATATCGTTCACAACCCAGCGGCACCAAAGTATCTGTGACACTCTGTATCTTTATGCACATCCTATCCTATCTATCCGAGCTGCAACAGAAACCATCCTTTCAGTGATGCGTCTGAAGATTTAGAAACACTTTCAGCTGTTTTTGCACGACTCTGTTTTTCTTATATAAAGCACGGTAAAGATAAATTCACATCAAAATGAGGTTAATGTGCAAGATTTAACCAAAAGGCATATCTTTAAGATTCAAAAACTCAAATTAAGATCAGATGCTTCATTTTGAATAAACAGAATAAAGATTAAATGTTAGTTTGAGACTCAATCAAGCAAAACAAAGAGTTGCATTGAGGTTGTTTTGCACAAAAAGCTTATGTCTGCAATCGAGAGTATTCTCAAGTCCCTCCTGCTGCAGAAATGATGGAAATCTGTCTCTTTAAAAACATAAATGTTAAATAAAACAAGCAGGAATCATGTGACAGTACCTTAGAAATACAAAAGACAACTTAAAGTGCATATTGGCCTGTTTGGGGTCAGATCAAACTCTGGTAACGAGATAAAAAGTCACCGGTTAGATCAGACGACGTCCCTGTGAGATAAGTGAAAATGAGCGCAGGTAAACTTCCACTTGTGCTCATTGTTGGATAAGTTCAGATGAACTTTGTGACCTTTACTTCCTCTAAGTCTCTCTCCTCCTCCTCCTCCTCCTCCTCCTCCTCTTCATTCAACAGAGACGCAAAGAGCAGAAACTCAAACACTCTGCTTAGAACCAATATTTACCGTCTCATTAACGAGAGCAGACCTCTCTCTTTGTCTCCCCTCCCTCCTCACACCGCTCCCCCCCTTTTCCTCCACATGCTATCACGTGTGTGTGCCTGCCTTTCCTCTGCCATTCACACAAAATGTTGATAAGCCAAATATGAAGTGAGATAAGTGATGGGCTGCAGATAGCTCTCATTCACGACTACATTCCAGCGACATTTTTAAAAACAAGGGAGGATAAGAGGAGAGGAATGTGGTGGAAACATGGAGGAAGGAAGTTGAATGAATAAACGACATAAAGAGATTCATTTTTCTCCTGGTTTCTCTTAAATGTGACGTTATATGATCGTTCTCCTTCGTGTTTTCTGGAATATTCCTGCAAGATCTCAATGCTAATGCGTAGTCTCCGTGACGACACCCATCTGTTTCTGAAGAGCTGTTTTGAAGCCGATCGTCGACTTAACTTCTGTGGAGCTAGTGTGACATAAAGAGGCGGGCTTTGAGCTTCCTTGCTAACAGCTACAGTCTCCCTGTCAATCAAGTCAGCTGTGCCTCTCATTGGAAGACTTGTAATCTTAATATCTTCAAAACTGCCGCCATATGAAAAAGTTCACCCCCCTACGATCGAGAAATGAGCTATTCAGACTAAACTCATTTTTTGAAACAGGCTGTAAACATGTTTATTTTTGCTGCTTCTTTGAATGGGTGTGTATTTGGCTTCTGGTACTTCAGCCAGCTTCTAGAGGACACTAGAGGAACTGCAGCTGGGTTCTGCTATTTAAACCTTAAGCAACCTAGAACTAGAGTGTGTGAGTGTGTTTGCATGGACTTGAGTATCCCAGATATGAACCTTATGCTGATTTTGATCATATTCAGGTCTAGGCAAAACAGCCTGCCAGAGGATCTGAGAGGAACAGTAATCCATGCCTTTGTCACATCCCGGCTGGATTACTGCAATGCACTTTATTTAGGAATCAGTCAGTCCTCCCTCGCACGTCTCCAGTTGGTCCAGAATGCAGCCGCTCGCCTTTTAATTGGAGCACGTAAAAGGGAGCACATAACGCCCATTTTAGCCTCCCTCCACTGGTTGCCTGTGCATTTTAGAGTCCATTTTAAGATTCTTTTATTTGTTTTTAAATCTTTAAATGGTCTCGCCCCGCCCTACCTCTCTGAGCTGATCCATCTCTATGCCCCTGCTCGGTGCCTCAGGTCAGCTGATCAGCTGCTCCTGGAGGTACCGAGGTCCAAGCGGAAGCTCAGGGGGGATAGGGCTTTTTCTGTCGCTGCTCCCAAACTGTGGAATGATCTTCCTTTAGCCGTCAGACAAGCCCCCTCACTGTCCACTTTTAAAACTCGTCTTAAAACCCATTTTTATTCCCTGGCTTTCGACTCAGACTCTTGTTTCAGTGCCTTTTTATTTCTATTTTTATTTTTCAACTTTATTTTATCTTATTGTTCTTATTGATTTTATGATTTTATTGTTTGTTTTTATCCATTATGTTTCTGTACAGCACTTTGTGTCCAACTGCTGTTGTTCTTAAAGTGCTTTATAAATAAAGTTGAGTTGAGTTGAGTAATATTGAGACTTTCAAAAGTAAATTAAAGACCCATCTATTTATCTATTTAGTCTGGCTTTTATGTAGGCATTTTAATAACTTCTTTTAATTTATCATTTTATATTTATTTTAATATTCTATTGTTTTATTTATTTTTTAAAGTCTTCAATATTTATTATCTAGGGAAGAGGATTAGGGCCACTGAAAAAAAAAAATTAAGGTCCTATATATATATATATTTTTTTTTTTTTTAAGTTTTTGTTCTGACTTTAATCCACTGGAAAAAAAATGAATTAAGGCCCAATTTTTTTTATTATTAGTCTGAGAAAAAAGTCATAATTCTAACTTTTTCTCATAATTCTGACTTTTTTTCAGAACAAATTCATACAAAAAATATATTGGACCTTCATTTTTTTTTCCAGTGGCCCTAATCCTCTTTTGTAATTATCTTATTACTATTTTTATTTCTATTTTAGTGATTTTATTTATTTTAGACTTTTATCTTTACCTGTTTTATTGTCTTAATTATTTATTTTTCTTTTATTAACCCATTTCTTCAATATTTCCCTTTGTTGTTTATTTATACACATTTTATTGCAATTAGTGTGCATTATTTGTTATTAGAACACTTCATTAGATTTAAATGTATTTTTTTAAGTGCTATAAAGCACTCTGAACTGCATTTGATTTGTATGAAAGGTCCTCTATAAATAAAGCTTGATTGATTGATTGATTGATTGATTGATTGATTGATTGATTGATTGATTGATTGATTGATTGATTGATTGATTGATTGATTGATTGATTGATGCATGATAAACTCTTGTAGCTCAGTTTCTGACTGCATCAAATTTGTGCAGACGCCTGTCCTGTTTAATTTTTTCAACACAAGCTGCTGCAATTTGTAAATCTGAGAAAAGTGGGACTCTTAGCACTAGTACATGCAAACAACTCGTTGCAGATAAGGTGCAGCCATCTCATTTCCTGCTACAGGAGAATAAAGTGGCACCACAGAGTATCTCAAACATGTTCTCAGCTGCTAGCATGCAGGATGAGGGAGCAAAGGGTGAAGATATGCAGCCGTGACTGGTGGGACAGTGGGAGCTTTATCCCGTCTTAGCTTCCAGTTATATTTAATAATTTTATTACCAAAAGAAAAGCTCAGTTTCTTCAGAAGTAAGACACTCTTGTTGTCGCTGCCATATTTGTTTTGGTGATACCTGGCTTGGCAGAAGCTGCGCCTGCACAGGTAGTCAGCAGCTGTCAGAAACCGGAGTGCCACAGTGTCCCGTTTCTCAAGCACAAACACAGAAACAGGAAACAAATGTGATCAATGATGCTCAAGCTGTTACAGTTTGTCACCTCATCTGTCTTACAAGAAGCTCAGACGTGATCGTATAAAAGTGACTCATTGGAGGTTTGACAGTAAACACAGTCTCAGAGTTAAATCCGGCCCGTCTGACTCCTTCTTCTTCTCTGACACTCAATGAGCTCATTGTGTGATAGTGAGCGGACATTAGCATCAGGCTATTCTTAGTCCGGCTGGTTGGAGCGGGGAGAGAACCGCTCGGAGCTCAGAGTGGACGGTGTCCTTCAGGGACGACCAGGCTGGCACAGAAAGTGTTTGTCAGTCTGAGTTTTGTCTACAGAGGAAGCGGCTCACGCTCCTCTCACACTGCAGCTGGACGTCGGTAAACACGACGATACGTGACATTTATAATGCTGATATTGAAAACATCAGAAATCAGCATTTTGTTTACTGTTTGTCACTCTGACAGGGACATTTGAAGAGTTGGAGACCTTAGAGGGAGAAGGAGACGAGGAGTTTTCTGTATTGAGGATATTTTTGGATAAAAGTCGACATGAATATTTGAAAAAGATGACATTAAAAAGTAATATATAAATAATCAATCAATCATTACTTAAATTAAAAAAAGGTTTCAAAAAAGAGTAAAAAAAAACCTTTAAATGTCAGGTGTTGCTTTGAATCTGCAAATTCCTTAAAATGCAAACATACTTTAATTTCAAGCGCCACTATCTTCTTTTGGCGTTTGCACTTTACCATATATGTTAGCATTTTAAAGTAAGTATGTCTTTGTATTATCATTAATGTGTTTATTTAGCTTCATGCAAAGACTTAAAGGAGGGTAACATCTCTGGTGTAACTCTTACAACTTTGGAATTATACAATTTGGAAACAGAAATTTAAAAAAGACATTTAAAAATGCAGAAAAGTGTTCTCTTTTTAGAAAAAATTTATTTATTTAGTTGTTTTTTTTGTTAAGTAAGTAATGGTTGTTAGACCACAGAATCTTTTGGAAGCAAGGGCAGCCTTTCTTTCTTTTGTAGATGTTGCTATTGTTAGCATCTGAGGACTATCTGTGGATCCTTTAGATCTGCCACACCCTGCCTGTGTTATTTTTCATGGTGTCTTGTGTCTATTGTGTGTGAGTGTTTAAATGTTAAGAAAACAAAAAAAAATCACAAATAAAATATTCAAAATAAATAAATAAATACAGAAAAGTTATTTTACACAGGAAAGCAGTTGAGCATCTCATTATTTACATTCAGATATTAGTTTGCACTGACTTATTTTGCTCATCCTGCAGTTTTAAAAATGCTAAAAGTAAATCTGCATGATTATTTTCACCTTAATTAGGGCCTGTTTCCACTGACAGCATTTTCTGCACTGGGAACACTCACAACCTCAATTTCAGAGCGCTGCTTTCCAGTGCTTACTGTTACTACTTTTGAAAGTTGTCTTGCAGATCTTTCACCTCTCTGAAAATGTACCATTAAATCTGTTTTGAAACACACTGCATGCTTCAGATTTGCTTTAATTTAAATGGTCTGACAGAAAACGTAAAAACAATTGATAGAAATCATGTCGTTGAGTTAGCTTTAAAACAAACCGCTGTTCTAAATCATTTATCCCCTCTGCAATTAGATTGTTAAATGCTCCTTAAGCTAATTAGATAATGTATTATTTATTATGTTTACCAGACTGTCTCTTTAATATTTGATTGTACTGATTTTTTATTGATTGTACTATATCTATCATTCACGTATCAGTCTGCTGATACCAGAAGTGTACTGTAGCTCCTGTGTAAAATTCATTGTTGTCCGAATGTGTCTGTTTGTATTTATGTTATTATTTTTGTACATGCTGCCCTAGAAGGATTAATAAAGTTGTTTGAATTGAATTGAATAAACTTGGAAATAGTACCCTGGAAATAATGTATGGTGAGTTTCTCTTATACCATTGCTGTTCACACAGTTGATTTCAGAAGTCCCGCCCCTTTTTGATATTGATTGACAGGTGGTAAGGTGACACTGATGATTACAGTTGAACTATATTACTACTGTGACATAAAACACACAACACACTGCTGAGGGTGTTTTTGCACTTAGGACACAGCGCTACAAATGCTGTAAATGGACACAGGCCCTTATTTTCCAATTTTGGAATTGTGGGATCTTTCACTGGAGCAGGTTGACCTGACCAAGACAGCTCAAAGTTCACATGAAGAATCAAAACTTCTCCATCTTTGCCCCGAAACAAGAGTCAAAGTGAGCTAAAGTAGAATTTCTGTGTAAACACTGGTCTTATATGGTGCTACATGGCTTTTTGAGAATGTTTCAACAGCTCACTCAGACCTTGAAAAAGCCTAAACAGCCTCCAAATACCAAACAATGAAAGTCTGAGGAGTCGATTTGTGTCTGCATGAAAATATGTGAGTTATGTGTCCTTAAAAAGAGATAAACTACTCCTCTAGGAAGACGCTTCTGTATCAGAGTGATGATAAGAGTGTTTGTTTACTCCTCGAGTGGCTGATTAACTTATCTAATCTCCCTCCTTTAATTAATTTCCCATTTGACTCTCATTTCCTCTCCCCCCCCTCCCCTGGAAGATCTAAGTCCCTTCACCGCCCATTCACCACCAACAGTTTCCTCCATGTTTGTTCTCTGCAGCCCGTCTGAATGGACCAAACACTCTCACTAACACAATGGTGTGATAAAGGGCCCATTGAGAAGTATTGGGAGTGCTAAGTCATTGGGAGGACCTCGGGACCACTGCTGCTTCAAAAGGAGGCTGTGAGGGCAAGCAAACACGGCGGGACAATGGGGCCGGGCTGAATGGACGTTTGGGGGTCAATCTGCCGGCAGGAGAGAAGAAATGTGACCGAACCAAATCAGAGAGCGGGTACATTTCATCAAGTAGAGCTCAAAATCTATCCCTCCATAGAGTCTCTTCTATTTCTTTCCTTATCAGTGTCCGCTGTTTGCACTCAAGGAGCAGCGGGACAGGAGGAAACTCCAGCTGAGAAGAAGGATGACAGAAGACGCATGAAGAGATGGATGGGTAACAGAGGAGAGAGGGAAGAGAGGGAAGAAAGGATAATTGGATGGAAGAGGATTTACAGAGGAAAGAGGTGTTGCAGGTTAAAAGAAAAGGTCAGTGTTGACAAGGTGAACAGGGGAACTAACAGGCAAGAAAGACAAATGTAGGAACATGTAAAAACATTTTTTGACCGGTGGACCCAGGGTCTAAATTTCGGCTTTCAGGGGGCGGGGCCTGCAGTGCTGAACGTGTCTTATTGGTAGATTAACCTCAGTGTTTTTATTCCTCCCTCCGTCCACAATAACATCACACACATCTGTGATTCTCTTGATTTCTCTTTCTTTCATTAGTTTTTATTTGTTCTATCTTTTTTGTATGTGTGTGTACTTTTCAAAAGAAGAAGCTGTGATTCTCTTGATTTAGCAGCTTGTAACAGTAGTCTTCTCTCAGCCCACCGTGAATGCGTCTCTCCTCCCGGTGTTCCGGTTTTAAAAGTGACCCTGTAAACTGGAGACCTTCAGCTGAACGTGTCAGTGTTTGTGGAGTTTACACAGCTGTTGAAACACAGAGGGAGTTCCTGGGAATGCAAACTAGTTTAGTTTTTATTAAGATTTCAAAATATCCTCATCAGATATTTATTGATCGTCTAAAGATGTTTATGAGGGATGCATCCGGCTGAGAGTCTCCAGTTAACAGGGTCGCTGTTTACACCAAAACACCGGCCGATCTCTGCCACGGCTTTTTGAGTTCTAAAGGATTTTAAAGCCGTGTTGCTACTCGTTCTTATCTCCTCTCACGTGTTGATTCATTCTTTGCTTTTTCCATGTTTTTAACCACAAGAGCAACATTTTCACTTTTTTTTATGTTTTTCTGCTTTTGGAGCACAATTTCATATTTGAGGAAAATAATTTTTTTCGACAACTTTTTTGTCAAAAAAAAAAATTTCAAAAATTTTTTTTATCATTTTTTTTTTTCAAATTTTTTTTTCAAAATTTTTTTTTTTCAAAATTTTTTTTTTTCAAAAACTTTTTTTTCAAAACTTTTTTTTTCAAAACTTTTTTTTTCAAAACTTTTTTTTTCAAAACTTTGTTTAAAGCAATTTTTTGGTCACATTTTTTTTTTGTCAAATTTTATCTGTCAATTTTTTTTTTGTCACTCTTTTGAGTCTCCAGTTAACAGGGTCGCGGTTTAAACCAAAACACCGGCCGATCTCTGCGATCACGGCTTTTTGAGTTCAAAAGGATTTTAAAGCCGTGTTGAAACGTCTTTGCTACTCGCGCTTATCTCCTCTCACGTGTTGATTCAGTGAATCCATCTGTGATGAAATATAGCACCATCTAAAACAGCGCCAGCTGAGTCTCTTCATGCTAACAGGCTAACTGTTGTGTTGCTCATAATGATACCTGCCTGTCCATCTGCTTCTATGGTGTCATCTGTGATGAATGGCATTCCTCTTTGTGTTACTTTCTCTACTGGTCTGGTGGTGTAGTGCATTTACTTTTTTTCTCTCCATACGTCACTGGCCTGACTTAAGACAATGGGGGCACAGGAACCTTTTAGTTCAGGGTAAAGTAGTTCTGGGGGCTAAAAGACCCAGGAACGCTTGGTCGAAATCGCACCTTGTGAGAGAAGTGTCTGTGTGTGTGTGTGAACTTGCGTACCTATCAAACAGAGGACTTGCTACATGTTGATGTTTTTGCGGTCCCCTCATAGTCACACTTTAAATCAAGCTAAAATCATGCCAAACCACTGCGGGTTAGACGGAGTCCTGAGGAAATGCTACACTCAAATTCATGCTAGTTTTCCGTGGCTACCAACCCTAGCTTTAAGACCTTAAAGTTAATTTTTCTATTGTTTTTTTGTTGATATGAAATGACTAAAAGCAGAACACTCAGTCAATACAGAATGATAGTCCTCTGTTTGTTAGTTAGGCTATTATGAGTGTGTGTGTGTGTGTGTGTGTGTGTGTGTGTGTTTCGTATGCAGGTCGGGAGTTCAAAGCTGTGGGAAGCCACGCACTGAAGAGCCTGACCATGACCTTTGACCTGTGACTGATCAACAGGTCGGAACAGACACCATGCGTGACGAGGAAGCACCTCACAAAAACATCATCACAAACTGGGTCATCACCGCAGGAGAGGCTGTTTTTGGAGTTATGTGTCGGGTTGTGATCAATCAATAAAATAAAATCATAACAGAAGAGAGAGAGAGAGAGAGAGAGAGAGAGAGAGAGAGAGAGAGAGAGAGAGAGAGAGAGAGAGAGAGAGAGAGCTTCACCACAAATACACAAGTATGAACACACACCAAAACCAAACCACAGCGAGGCAGCTTCATGAGTGGGAGGCGCTCACTTATAACCACTTCCTCTGCTTCTTATAATGACACAGAACATTTGACATTTGAATCAGAGATAGAGCATGAATGGATTCTTTTTCTGACGCTCCCAGCTGGAGTCCCTCTCCCCTTCCTGTCCTCCTCCTCTTCCTCTTCATACTCCTAAAAATTCTCTCATTCACTTGCCAAAACGTCCTTTTTTCAGTCTGTCTACATTCTCTCCTCCTTCCCTGGTATTTCTACAACTTTTCCTCCCCATCAATCACACATTGATGCCTCTCCAGGTACCAGAAGTTGCACTAATTAGCACTGCAGAATCCCATTTCAGCATAACAAGCTGCTGTAGTGACGGAATCAGACATTATAATGAGTCTAAAGCGTATCTGGGAGCTATGATAGCTGTCAGGCTGGCATATGCATGAGTTCTAACACACATTAATTCAGTTTCAAGGTATTTTATTTACATCAAAGACAAGTCGAACCAGAGCAAGAGCATGTGTGGACAAGTTTTGCTTGCGTTGTTTTCTTTCTGAAAGTCCTGGTGCCTCTTTGGAGCTCTGTTTTTAGAGATTTTTCTTCTTCTTTAATTAAATTCTTTCACATATTTGAGCTCTAAACATCATACTTGCTTCGTTGCAAAAGGATGTTTAAATATGGCTCCAGAAAACTGCTTCTCAACAGGGACACCTTTCTGGAGTCCCTGAGCTCCCTTGTCTCGTAGGTTCCTGCTGCTGTGGACGTACCAGACTCCAGACATAGTCTCGCCAGCGTGTCCTGGGCCTTCCCCGTGGCCTCCTCCCAGTCGGACATGCCCGAAACACCTCCCCAGGGAGACGCCCGGGAGGCATCCTGACCAGATGCCCGAACCACCTCATCTGGCTCCTCTCGATCCGGAGGAGCAGCGGCTCTACTTTGAGCCTCTCCTGGATGTCTGAGCTCCTGACCCTATCTCTAAGGCTGAGCCCAGACACCCTGCGGAGAAAGCTCATTTCGGCCGCTTGTATTCGCGATCTCGTTCTTTCGGTCACTACCCACAGCTCGTGACCACAGGTGAGGGTCGGAACGTAGATTGACCGGTAAATTGAGAGCTTTGCCTTCTGGCTCAGCTCTCTCTTCACCACGACAGACCGGTACAGCGCCCGCATCACTGCAGACGCCACCCCGATCCGTCTGTCAATCTCCCGCTCCCTTTTCCCCTCACTCGTGAACAAGACCCCGAGATACTTGAACTCCTCCGCCTGGGGCAAAGACTCCCCTCCGACCCGGAGAGGGCAGGCCACCCTTTACCGACTGAGCACCATGGCCTCAGACTTGGAGGTGCTGATCCCCATCCCTGCTTCACACTCAGCTGCAAACCGTCCCAGCGCGAGCTGGAGGTCACCGCTCGATGGAGCCAATAGGACGACATCATCTGCAAAGAGCAGAGACGGAATCCCAAGGCCACCGAACCGGAAACCCCCCGGCACTTGGCTGCGCCTAGAAATTCTGTCCATAAAAGTTATGAACAGAACCGGTGACAAAGGGAAGCCCTGGCGGAGTCCAACCCCCACCGGGAGTCAATGTTACGGATGCCTGTTGGGAGTGAGGTCCAGAGTTTGGGGAGCAGAGCGACTGAAAGCTCTGCTCCACATGGTGCTGAGATTAAAGGAAATAAGTAACTCCTCTAAGTATAAATGCACGATAGATAGTGTGAAAATGATTGTATATGCATTGCTTCATGAATGGATTTTGCTCCAAACCTGTCAGTCTGATTCATGCATGTGTTGTTTCAGGTATTGAAAGCACATTTCATCTCCCTTGGACCTTTTCCTGGTTTTAAGAAAACAAAACGCTGCATTTATCTGAGAGTTTAAAAATACACAACTGAGGCCTGAAAATGCAACATCAACACAAACTGACTTCAGCAACATCAACACAGAGCTGCAGAGAATATCAGCCCTCTATTTCAGACGACACAGCTCTCTTGTCTTTACCTCCCATCCATCATCCCTCCTTTATTCTGCTTTGAATGTGACATCATCTTTTTCCCCTTTTGCCTCTTTCTCTCTCTTCACTCAAAGCTGAATCATTCCTATTAAGGTCAGATTTCTCTCCCTCTCTCTCTCTCCACCTCTCTTTCTCCCCCTCTCTGCTCATTTTCCTGCCCACTACACATAATGAATGACAGAAAAATGTGCACTGTGTGTCAGCGTTTGTGCGTTTGTGGTGTTTGTGTGAGAGGACACAGTTTCAGAGGCAACGTTTTAACCCTGAAGTGAGATGGATGAGAGGAAGAAAAACAAGACTGAATGATGGTGACAGATATAAGAGTCAGTGAAGAGGACGGAGGAGTGGAGCGAAGGATGAATGTGTGCAACTGTTGCCGCTGAGAATGAGGAGCTAAATCAGACACTATAAAGAGAGGCGCTATTAAACGACGTGTGTTGGACTGAGTCATTGTGGGAAATCCTCCAACACAAGAGGAGAACTTCACACAGAGAAATAAATCACTCTTGTTAAAGAGTTAATGATGATATCAACACATAAATCAGACATGAGGGAGACAAAGTCGAGCATTCACACTTACTAAATGAGAAAGTATCACCAAGAAATGATGCTAACACTGCAAAAACTCAAAACTACACTTGAGGTCAAAATGATTAGCCGCCCAGGAAGTCTGGAACATTTTCCTTAAATTCTGCCCAATGTTTGCATCATTGATAAAACTTGATATAAGCAAACATTCACCAGTGTTCTTTAACAGCTTTGGTGCATTTCAGAATGTGAAATAAATGTTTGGGATAGCTTTATATCAAATATAGTGAAATATGGGGTGAATTTTTGCTTCCAAAACACCCCTGTGCAGTCAGCTGGTTTCCTTACAACACCTCAGCATCCAGTCAGCATTGAGATTTACTTAAGGGACCCCAAACAGGATACTTGATGTCAGCAAGAAGCCCTGGACATCTAATGACATGATTGTAGCTGACCTGACCTCCTCTGGAGTTGATGTTTGAAGGAACACAGTTGTGAGGGATCTTCATCATAGTGGGCTTCATCATGAAGAAAGAAAGTTATGTTGACATTTTAAGGGATAATATGAAGAAATCTGCTCTTAGTCTAGGCTTAGGTCGGCGCTGGGTCTTCCAACAAGACAATGATCCAAAGCATACTTCAAAATTGGTCCAGCAGTTCTTAAAGGTGACATATCATGCAAAATGGACTTTTTAAATGGTTCTCTATACCTGAAATATGTGTCCCTGTCTACAAACCCCCCGAGAATGAAAAGAATCCATTCTGCCCCTGTTCTGATTTCTCCACCTTTCTGTAAATGTGTGTGAAACCAGCCGTTTCAGACTTCAGTGTTTTTCATACGTCACAACGCCATCCGGTCTGTAACAGGAAGTCAGAGCTCGGAGCTTGTTCAGCCCATAGACTGTATAAAATACAACTCAACCCCTCCTCCGTTTTTCATTCCCTGCACACATGTGTGCTAACAAGGAGCTTAGGAGGGAGGCATGCTAGTTGTAGGCTGTCTTAATAAACACAAAGGTCGGTTTTACTCCCCACGTCTGCAGATTTGAAGATCTAGTGGATGATTTTTATTTTCCATGGAAAAGTGCTAGCGCTAGTTAGCATAGCCACATAGCTACATGTCGTAGCTGTAGCTGTAGCTGTAGCTGTAGCTGTAGCTGTAGCTGTAGCTGTAGCTGTAGCTGTAGCTGTAGCTGTAGCTGTGTACCAAGACATACGTCTACATACTGACAAATAAAACAACAAGAAACACTAAATCTGTGACCAATCCTTCAGAAAGGTCCCGCTGCCTTTCTGGTAAAGGTCAGTTTTACTCCCCACGTCTGCAGATTTGAAGATCTAGTGGATGATTTTTATTTATCATGGAGAAGTGCTAGCGCTAGTTAGCATAGCCACATAGCTACATGTTGGTAGCTGTGTACCAAGACACACGTCGACATACTGACAGATAAAACAACAAGAAACACTAAATCTGTGACCAATGGTTCAGAAAGTTCCTGCTACAGGCGCCTCTCCATCAGGATCAGATTCTGGATCAGATTCAGAGGGTTGAAGTAACACGGGTCTCTGAGCAGCCGTGTATATTCAGCCAACATGTAAACATTAGATCAACGTGCTGGACAGCCGAGGCCACACCCACTTCCTGAGGGGGCGTGGTCAGAGAGAAAACAGACTGTTCTGAGGAGGACTGAAGAAGAGGGCTTTTCAGGCAGACCAAAATCTGATTTCAAAGTGTTTTTTTGAGCATAAATTTTAAAGACATGTTTTGGGGACCTCTTAGACCAATATATGTTGATGACAAAAGCGTGATATGTCACCTTTAAACGACACCTAAACCAAGGTACTGGAGTGGCCCGTGCAGAGCCCAGATCTCAGTACTGTTGAGAATCTGTAGTGGATGCTCAAAGTGAATGTCCATACTCAGAAACCATGTACTTTGGACCAGCTGGAACAATTTGGAGAGAATTCTAAATTTGTCAGGGATCATGGCACAAATTCCAACTCTGGATGATCAAACATTATACACCAATAGTTTTTTTCTATTGATAGCAATTTGACATGAATATTTCTGTAATAATCAGGAGTTTAATCAGTCTATTGCTTTGCTATTCTAGCTAATCTGTTAACGATGCAGGCTCTCTCCAGGCAGCAGAGGATGGAGATGCTGACAGCTCATCTCCACAGTCAGACCCAAAACAAGAGCACACTGCACAGAGAACTTTATATCTATTGTGGTAAAAACTGAAAAGAAAGGGTGACATGGTAGGATGGGAGAGGAATGTTTGATGTCCATCATATCTATCTTTATCTCCTCTTTTCTTCATTTCCATCATTAGTGTGTCAGTCTCTCCTTACAGAAGAGTCTTTGTGTCTGAAGAGTCAGACGAATAGGGAGAGAGAGAGAGAGAGAGAGAGAGAGAGAGAGAGAGAGAGAGAGAGAGAGAGAGAGAGAGAGAGAGAGAAAGAGAGAGAGAGAGAGAGAGAGAGAGAGAGAGAGAGAGAGAGAGAGAGAGAGAGAGAGATTGGGGGAAGGATGGGGAGGGTGTGAGGGAAGTACGGGGGATATAGATGATATCTCCAAAAGTCTCACACACAATATTAAAGAGCTTTCTGCTTGACTACATGTTGTACAACAGGCCACACACAAAGACGCACACACACACACACACACACACACACACACACACACACACACACACACACACACACACCATGGCAGGGCGTCACACCTGAGGAGCGTGTATCAAAAACAACAACAGTGGAATTGTCTGCGCCGAGCCAAACCCAAGACAAAACAGAGCGTGGTTCCCATGCTCCACGCTCGTAAATAACAGAATTGGCAGAGGACACAGCAATCATTATCAGACACACACACACACACACACTCTCACACACACACACACACACACAGAAGTGATCCCTCACCTACAATCACACTGAGAGGTTACACACTTTATTAGAAACCCTGAGGATTCTCCAAACACCCACGCTCCGTCCTGCAGCTCTCAGTCGTTTGGCATTAAGAGGGAACTCTGACGTTGAACCACATCAATAGCAGGAAGCATCCATTGCAGAGCAGCTGGCACCAGACTTTCTGTTACGTACTACCAAACAATGGAGCTACCTCAACACTGACTGTGAGTCAGTGAGGCTTTCTTTGTCCCGTAGAGAACGCTGCCAACACGCCATTAAAAATGAAGAAGCACGTGACGGTTCAACACATTCAGAGGGGAAGCTGTGGCCTTCAGTTAAAAAGGTTTGATGTTTGTGTTTGTGTTTGGTTTTAAAAGCTATTTAAAGAGGAAGTTCGTCTGAATTAAAAACACTTTCACACAAACTGGAGAAAGTTTTGGTTTTAATTCCTCAGTTAAGATTTCTTTCTCCACTTCAGCCTCATGAAGGTAAACATAAACACTGTTTAGTGCAGTGAATATTTGAGTTTAAGATTTATAAGGTGTTAGAGCTCACCAATGGAATGGAATGGAATGGTGTGGAATGGGATGGGAAAGGATGGAATGGAATGGGATGGGATGGGATGGGATGGGATGGAATGAAATGGTATGGAATAGTATGGGATGGAATGGGATGGGATGGTATGGGATGGTATGGTATGGGTTGGTATGGGATGGGATGGGATGGAATGAAATGGTATGGAATAGTATGGTATGGGATGGGATGGGATGGGATGGGATGGGATGGTATGGTATGGGTTGGTATGGGATGGGATGGAATGAAATGAAATGGTATGGAATAGTATGGGATGGAATAGGATGGGATGGTATGGGATGGGATGGGATGGGATGGGATGGTATGGGATGGTATGGGATGGGATGGTATGGGATGGGTTGGTATGGGATGGGATGGAATGGGATGGGATGGGATGGTATGGGATGGGTTGGTATGGGATGGGATGGAATGAAATGGTATGGAATAGTATGGGATGGAATGGGATGGTATGGTATGGGATGGTATGGGATGGGATGGAATGGGATGGGATGGTATGGGATGGGTTGGTATGGGATGGGATGGAATGAAATGGTATGGAATAGTATGGGATGGGATGGGATGGGATGGGATGGGATGGGATGGTATGGGATGGTATGGTATGGGATGGTATGGTATGGGATGGTATGGGATGGGATGGGATGGGATGGGATGGGATGGGATGGAATGGGATGGAATGGAATGGAATGGAATGGGATGGTATGGTATGGGATGGGATGGAATAGGATGGGATGAAATGGAATGGTATGGAATGAAATGGTATGGAATAGTATGGGATGGGATGGGATGGGATGGGATGGGATGGGATGGTATGGGATGGTATGGTATGGGATGGGATGGGATGGGATGGGATGGGATGGGATGGGATGGGATGGAATGGAATGGGATGGAATGGAATGGGATGGGATGGAATGGAATGGGATGGGATGGAATGGAATGGGATGGAATGGGATGGGATGGAATGGGATGGTATGGGATGGGATGGGATGGAATGGGATGGAATGGAATGGAATGGAATGGGATGGAATGGTATGGGATGGGATGGAATAGGATGGGATGAAATGGAATGGTATGGGATGAAATGGGATGGAATGGGATAGAATGGGATGGGATGGAATGGAATGGAATGGAATGGGATGGAATGGTATGGTATGGGATGGGATGGAATGGAATGGAATGGAATGGGATGGAATGGTATGGGATGGGATGGAATAGGATGGGATGAAATGGAATGGTATGGAATGGTATGGGATAGGATGGGATGAAATGGGATGGAATGGGATGGAATGGGATGGAATGGGATGGGATGGGACAGAATGGGATGGAATAGAGGGGAGTAAAGTTGAATGGACTTGAATGTTCTTGTTGCACATTGTTATTGCACTCTGAGGTAATAAGCTCTCCATTGAAGGTGAAGGTGAGGTTTGGAGTGAGGTATATCCTTCCCACATTAACGTTCTGTGATATTTGACATTAAATCACAGACCTTTACAGATCTGTTGGAGACAAATTGCTCAATAGAAAATAGTTCAAGTAAAAAATGTTGCAGGACATGACAAACGGCAGGAAATGAAATAGACAGTATTTGAATAATCTACGTATAATGTCAGTCCTTTTTCAAGCAAACAATCTCTGCTCACAGTTTCTGGAATGTCACGTTTCTGTTTTTCTTGTATCGCTTTGGGAGCTAAAATGCCGGCAGGAAAATCAGCATCCTAACACAGGCAGCATCCTGACACAGGATAAATTTGCTCCTAATGAAGAAAATTGTTGGTTGAAGTTTACCGCTTCCCGCCCCTTTATTTTGGCGGGCTGACCCTTTAAGTTTCCTCTGCAGGTCACAGAAAACAGGATAAACCGATGAGGCTGCAGAGGGCTTCATGCAGCTCTGCAGGCTGCAGTTTGACAAAAGTGATAACAAAGAGATCATGAAGGGAAGATTATGCAAAGGAGAAGACCTCACCTGAAAAGCATGCACATTAAAAAACACACACACACACACACTAAAACACACACACACATTCCCGACTGAGGCCCATGTCGTGCTCTAATAACAGGCTGCAGAAACAAACATCCCCTGTTCTGTCTCTCTGTCATCTCCTCCTCCTTCTCCTCCTCTTTCCATGCCCTCATCCTCCTTCCCCTCCTTCACCTCCATCTTCTCCTCCTCTTAAAACGTCTTTCCCGCCTTCCTCTTCCTCCTCCTCCTCCTCCTCCTCCTGCCCCTCCCCTTTCCTCTCTCCCTGGGACTTTAATTCATCTTCTCTCCACACCATCCCTCCTCTCCGTCATCTATTATTAGTCTGCTTGTTCTTTCCACCTCTTCATCACCTCCCCCCCTCCTCCTCCTCCTCTTCTTCATCACCTGCCATGACAGAATCCTTCCACTATCACACACCTGGGAAATGAACCTGCTCATCCATCAGTGCACACAGCGGCGTTACAGTGCCCGTCTTACAATCAGACAGCAGTGAGTTGTGTTTGAATGACCTCACTGAATGACTCATACTCTTCCTACAGTTCATCAGCTCTGCTGTCAGTCCGCCTCCTGGCTCTCTGTGGAGCCTCGTGCAGATCAAACATAAATAAAACATGAATTGAAAAGAGCCGACAGGTGCAGATAAAGTTCAAGATAAATCAGCTTCTATGGGGGATCGAAAATAATGAGGTGGAACTGTTTCAACATGTTCTCCAGTGTTTGCAAACTGGGTCTGAGTCTGGGGGAAAACATCTGAGATTTTCGGCCTGACAGCAGGGGAGATTTTTGCTCTAGAAAACACAACTTATCCCTATTATTTCTTTATGCGTGCACTTGTTTGTTCTGTATTTCCAGTGAGGATGCAAAGGCCAAGATGATGGAGGAAACATGGAAAGTGGAGAGGGCAGATCATTTTAAAAGAGAGGCCTAGAGGGGATGAGGGAGAAGATATTGTGAAGAGGAAAGAGACAGGGTAGAGGTGATATGGATGCTCTATATTGGGCTATCAGTCAAAGATAGGCAGAATGAGTGGTTCAGATAAAGAAGGAGACGAGGTTTGAGTGGATATTGTATCGCTGCAGCCTGTGCTTGGATGCTTGGATGATCTAATGCGGTCTGCAGTCTGACATTCACGTTTAAGCACGGCAAAATAAAGTACAACTATCGAGTTACACTTCCATTCAAAGCTTCACCACGCTCATATCAGTGTCAGTCTGCTGCTTCTCTTTGTGGTTTCAGGTTTTTGAATGGGTGTTGGAGCCTGGCTGCAGGATTTCCTCCAAAACAAGAGCCTATAAATGAGGTCCAGTACTTCAAGCCTCTCTCAGGAGTCTTAACATCCAGTTTGGGATACTATCTTTCTGTTACACTTCATTGTGTGCTTTTTGAAGCATTAAAATTTGCAGAGACTACAAGATCTCAGGCTTTACCTCTGACATCCAAACTCTCTGTTTGCATCTACATCTCTGTCTTTAAGTTGAAACAGGGACAGCTGCAAAACCAAATGCATTTTGTTTTTTAAGTTACATTTTCAAGAGAGACAGAAAATGTGGGGAGCAGAGGGTCGGGGGAAATTGCAGCATATGCTCATGGCCGGGAGTCGAACCTGGGACCTCAGCGACGAGGACTATAGCATCTATACATGGGGCGCACTTAAGGTGCATTTCAACCAAGAGTTCCGGGGTCTTTTGGCCCCCAGAGCTACTTTACCCGGAACTAAAAGGTTCCTGTGCCCCCATTGTTGTCTGTGTTTCGACTGTGGGCTGAAGTCCTGGGTGGATTGTGCAAATCAGGCCAGTGACGTATGGAGAAAAGAGATTAAATGCCCAGAGGTGCCACAGTGGGGGAAAGTCGTTCCACCTCTGATCCTCCCTCAGAGGTACTAACAGAGGCGGAATGAGGGGAAGACGGTGGCAATGTGTGTCATCAGCACAGAGTGTGTCAAGCCGTACCTCTCATACTTCCACAACACCATAATACAATATTTAATCACACACTAGGACACCAATATTGTGCCGTTTTTTGGTGCAACATATAAATTTAAAGGCATAGAATCAAAGGTTGCAGAATCGCAGTGTATAAGAGGCGAGTGTTTCCCACTCTTGCACGTGACAGGGTGGAGCTTGGGTCATTTATTTACCATGCAGTGTCCACTTTATAGAAGGATATGTCTTCATTTTATCATTTTAGTTGTTTGTTATTCTGGAGCTTAGTTAATATTTGATCACAGGAAACATTAATCTGCTCCTTGGCTTGGTGCAAGTGCGTCTAAAGAGAGCATAGTTACCTCACTGGACAGTTTCAGACACCTTTGTGCAAAATATAAAACCTGAGAGTAGGAGATTAATTCCTTTTTTTATGTATGGTTCATATAGAGGGGGAGAGAGAAAGAGAGAGAGAGAGAGAGAGAGAGAGAGAGAGAGAGAGAGAGAGAGAGAGAGAGAGAGAGAGAGAGGGGTGTTCAGGGTAATTTAACAAGCCTTCCCCTCTGCGGGTTGAGACAGGTTAACTTACATTCCAATCTCTCCCTCCTCTCTTTCTCTTTCATTCACTCAGAGGTAGGGGGTTAGAGGTGTGTGTGGCTGTGTGTGTGTGTGTGTGTGTGTGTGTGTGTGTGTGTGTGTGGTGGGGTCTGTGACACACTCTTTTAGCCTGTCACACACACACACACACACTCACGCACACACGCACACACACTCGTAAACCCTGCCCTTAGCCCACCTACATTCTTTCAGGACAAAACTGCAACCTGGTAACGAGAGACCCCTCCCCCTCCTCTCTCTCCCCCTCCTCTCTCTCTCTCCCCCTCCTCCCTCTCTCTCTCTCCTTTAGGCTGTCTTTAAGCATCGATGCCACCCAGGTAACATGTTGATGCAACCTCACATCATAAATATTTTCACAGTTGCAGGTAAAGCTCCATTCTGCAGAACTGGACCTGTAGTTGCATCTAAAACCAAACTTTGCTGTGCTGAAATGCAACTTCTGCACACAAATCTATCGACACTAAGCTGCTGAATACTATGATTGGATAATAAATATGTTAGAATGTTCTGAAATACAGAGAAAAGTAAATAAATGTTTCATAGATGAAGATGTAAAGCAAAGAAAAGAAGCACGTCTTGATTCTTTGAAAGCTGGAACCAACAAGACGACTTTTTGTTTCATATTAAACAGCGACAATCAAGTTTTGCATCTTCCTAAAGTTAACAAACTCACAAGAAAGACTTTAAAATTGTTCAAACCAAAGCAGGTATCTTTGCTTTTCGTCCCTCAAGATGCAAACATGTCCAGTTATAGAACTTCTGCTATGTTAATCTGCAGATCATCCAACTAACACATGCATGCAGCCGTCTCCTGCGCCAGAGATGGAAGCTGCAGAAGCATCCTTTCTGTCTCTTAGAAAAGACTGTTTAGAAATCAGAATCACAAAACAAGATGTCAGACGTCATATTACATGTTGGGTATAAAACTGACACCAGAGCAGGCTTCTGTCTGATACTTGATTGTATCTGCTTTTCTCTAACAATGACGAGAGAGAGTGGGAAGCAAAGGAACAAGGGTGGGAGTCAAACTTGGAGCAGCTGCTTTTGAGCCTTTACACCAAGCAGCAACCTCCGGCCTCAAAATATGAAGCCCATTTGGAAGCACTACAAACTGCAGTTCATTGAGCGTCCACTAGAGGCTGGCTGCAGAAACAGCAGAAACCACATACACACCCATTCAAAGAAGACGATCTTTAGAGCAGAAATAAACACGTTTACAGCCTGGATCAAAAAACAGTTCAAGTCTGAATGGATCATTTCTCTATCGGCACACACTTTTCAGGGTTTAAACTTATGAGATTTGACCAAATAAGGGCATGGCTGACTTGATTGAGAGGCGGGAACACTGTAGCTGTTAGCAAAGAGGCTAAAGGCCCGCCTCTTTGCCTCACACTAGCTTGATAGAAGTTAGGTTTATTTATTATACAGTCTATGCTCTGAACATGAGGCACCGTATTTAACCACTGGGCTAAACCAGCACCAAAGATCTACTCCTGCATGTGACTACTGTTCAAGTTCTTGCAGACTGTCCTTCATTGTAACAGCACAGAGCACAAAGGATGTCAGGTAGCGTGCATCCCTGTCGTCCAATCAGCATCAGTTTAACTCAGGATCCTGTCCTTTTTAACTCGCTCTTTATGACTGCTGCAAGGTAAACAGGCTTATAAAGACTTTTACAGGCTGAACACACACACACACACACACACACACACACTCACGCACACACTCACACACACTCAGTGACAGTCACAGCTTACTGCCTCTCTATTGAGACCTTCAACCCTGACAGAGAGAGAGAGAAGAGAGAAGAGGAGGAAAGTAAAGAACGATGAGATAGAAGAGGGGAGGGGAAATACCATCACCAACTTTTCAAGGATACACACTTACACACAGCCACACACACACACACACACGTACACAAGCACGGACATGCAGTGAATGTCCCGGCACTGATGAATGAGGAGGGCACTCGAGCAGGAGAGCCGGGTACAAAAGAGCCGCATTCAGAAACATAAAAGGTTGTTCAAGAGCGACGTTCAAAAACACTGAAAGGTTAACTGTGAGCACACAGAGAAGCTTTTCTGTTCCCCGTGTGTGTGTGTGAGACTCAGTGTGTCCCTGTGTGTGTGTGTGTGAAGCTTTACTAACACGCTACATGTCCGTATGTTAGTGTGTAACTGTGACAGCTTCACTGCAGCACCAGCAGAGCGTCCTGCCAAGAACAACATCTCTAAATCAGCTCTTGTGTTTTTTTATCTGGTGTGGTAGCAGCGAGCGGGATGAGGGTTCACCAGCATGATGACTTTACATCAAGTGGGTCTGGCTGGGATCCAACCTGCTTTGTAGTTTAATAAAACAGCTCAGACTGATGGAGATGTGGGAATCCTTCAGCGGTAACGACTGCAGGAATTAACTTTGAGGAAAAACTACTTTTTAGACTTCCTTTACGCCGGAATCATAGAAAACACTCGGATAAGTGTGATTAAATCTGAGCTTTCATTCTGTCAGGGAGGAAGAAACCACAGAGACAAGACCTGACAACATCAGGCAACAAAATGACCTAGAAGTACTCTGATATATATGTAGAAAATGTGGACTAGGATTGGTTCACAGAAAACTATCAGAGCATTGCATTGTGGTGTAGAATGGAATGGAATGGAATGGAATAGAATAGAATCAAATGGAATTTAATTTAATTTAATTTAATAGAATGAAATAGAAATGAATCAAATTGAATTTAATGTAATGTAATGTAATTTAATTTAATTTAATTTAAATTAATTTAATTTAATCTGATCTAATCTAATTTAATTTAGTTCAGTTTAATAGAATGAAATAGAATTGAATCAAATGGAATTTAATTTAATTTAATTTAATAGAATGAAATAGAATTGAATCAAATGGAATTTAATTTAATTTAATTTAATAGAATGAAATAGAATTGAAGCAAATTGAATTTAATGTAATGTAATTTAATTTAATTTAATTTAATTTAATTTAAAATAATTTAATTTAATCTGATCTAATCTAATTTAATTTAGTTCAGTTTAATAGAATGAAATAGAATTGAATCAAATGGAATTTAATTTAATTTAATTTAATAGAATGAAATAGAATTGAATCAAATTGAATTTAATGTAATGTAATTTAATTTAATTCAATTTAAATTAATTTAATTTAATCTAATCTAATTTAATTTAGTTCAGTTTAATAGAATTAAATAGAATTGAATCAAATTGAATTTTATTTAATGTATTTAATTTAATAGAATGAAATAGAATGAAATAGAATTGAATCAAATGGAATTTAATTTAATTTAATAGAATGAAATAGAATTGGATCAAATGGAATTTATTGTAATCTAATCTTATTTAATCTAATTTAATTTAGTTCAATTTAACTGAATGAAATAGAATTGAATCAAATGGAATTTAATTTAATTTAACTTAATAGAATTGAATCAAATGGAAAGGAAAGAAAGAACATGCTGCATAAGGAGTCTAAGTTCTCTTCTCCATTGCAAGAATTAAAATAAATACAATTTGTGTTCAAATATTCTGAAAATCTGCAGAAACATGAAGAGATTTCGGACTTGTCTTTTTCTTGAAATGCACCTGAAACATGTTTTCAAGCATCATGACGGTTTGGAAATCATCCTGCATGAACAGTTTCCATTTCAAGTCCTCGACAAGGAGACAAACTCAAGAGTACGATCAGGGGAAATAAAGTGTAGGGCAAGTTTGTGGCTCAGAGCTCTCACAAACTCTTCTAGAAAAGAAGATGTCATTCAGTGAAAACCTAGCTTTGTTCTCCTTTTTTAATCTGCCACCCAAAGTAAGGGTTGTTGATTCAAGCAGTCAATTTTAAAGACTCTAAACTTGCAGGAAATATTCCAGACGTCTCTTAAAACATCCTGATAACTTGCAAACTCACTGTCAGGAATTTAACTTATCTAGTATTTTTGAAGTCTTGAAAACAATCAAAGAGCTTCTTAGGACATGTCAGCATTCACATTTTAATGTCTTTAACTTTTATTAATCCAGGTTCATCTTGAAGGGATCAGAAACCTCTTAGAGTGTGTAAAACCAGTGTGCAGATTGTTCCAGAAATTGTAGCAGAAACCTTGAAATCCTCACACCATCATGTGACAGCAGACGCTGAACAGTGCCAAGCATCCTCTGAGGACTTACTCTGACAAATTCTCAAACAACTATGAGTCGACCTTCTTGACCTCTGACCTCCCACATCTATTAGAGTACCCTGAACCTCCAGATAAAACAGCAGACCGCCAGTGAAAGCAGAAAAGGACACATCAGGGTGTAAACAGTGAGAGTCTTTAAAGCCAGTGCGATGAGTCTTACCTGTCCGAGGTCCAGCGTCACGTTCACCTCGTTGTACTCGGTGCTGCGGGAGAGAGGCGGGCTCTGCCACCATCTCTCCGTCCCGTCGATGGCGTTGGTGATGGGGTGAGCTCGGTCGCTTTCGCCTTGTCTGCAGGTGTCACAGTACTGACCCTGAGGAGACATGGAGAAAGAAAGGTGTTAATATAAAGCCTCACACATGAAGTTTAAACTCCTCATCGGCAGGAGTTGTGTTCTTTATTTGAGTTTGAGCAGCTTTCTCTTTCAAACTGGGATAAAAAAGAAGCTTCCTTTGAGATTTCAAAGACCTTCTGTTCACGTCCCAGCTGCTTCATCCATCAGGAAGTCCTTGACTGCATGAAGAACGTCTAAGATATTCAACAGAGCGACATTCCTGCTTTGCTTTAGACCGTCATTCATGCTTTCATGATTACATATTTCATTAAATGTCCCCTAAAGAGAGTCTGCACTGTTAAGACTCCAATCTGTGGATACACCAGCTGGCTCAGGTGTGTGTCGCTGCAAGAGGACAGACGTCACACACCTGTTTTAATAAAGCCTTACAGACTCTTTAAGGTTTATGAATGTCATCCTACAAACAGCTCACACTTTGTGTTGCTCTAATCTTCAGTTCGCTGCAGGATGAAGCTGAAGGTCAGTCTCACCTTCCTCAGCAGAGTTTCAGAGTCACAGTAAACATCTGTGAAAAGCAGGGATGAGCTTCACAACAGTTTGACCCTGAAGCTAACCGGGTCAAGTTTCTGATATTCAAACACCCGGCTTGTGTTGCTTGTGGTTGTCACCTTGTCATAAATTCAACCTGACAGTTTTATGTTTGACTTGCAGCAACTGAAGAGATTCAATTAATGCTATAAACACACGTTAAGAGGCTTTAAAGAATCCAAGGTAAGGTAGAGAGATATTTGATGGATTTATTTAAACTTGAGTCAACACTTTGTGCAGAAACAAGATTCCCAGTCAGTCTTTTAACAACAGGTTTGACATTTGATACTCTAACAGCATTGTCTGCACGTAAAGGAAGCACAAAGGAAGCAGTTCAGAGACTTTCAGAAGGACACTACACCTGCAGGAAATGAAGCCACCTTCAGTTCCAGCTTGAAAAACATCTCTGGCTCCACCTTTAAAACTCGCCTGAACGATCTCTGACTTCTATCCTGTGTTTAAGTCTGTGTGATAAAAGTGGAAGGTGTATTCATAAACTTGTGTCCTTTGTATGAAATGTAGCTCTAGTGAAAGTTCAGACAGGGAGACTATAAAAGCAATCCCAGCAGTTGTTTAATTCTCCTCTCCCTCGTTCAATAGCTCAACCGCTTCCAGTGACTGGCTCATAGATAACCTCCCTGTGGTACGAACGTCACCAGAAGGAAGGAGGGAGACTTGATGAGAAGTCATCAGGATCAGAGAGGAATGAAAACTGACGGCTGCTTTGAAAAGGTAAAAATCCTCACTTTCAAATGAGGGGGGGCATTTTTGCCTTTATGGATAGGACAGCTGAAGAGAGACAGGAAATGTGGGGAGTAGAAAGAGGGGGAGGACATGCACTGACTGTTCAAGGCTGGAATCAAACCTGCGACCACTGCAACGAGGACTATAGCCTCTGTATGTGGGGTGCATCCCGAGCTGTCATTGGTTAATCAGTGGCGGCGTCATATAGCTCAGTGGCACGCCCTTATCATCAGCCAATCAACTTTCTGCTGTCTTTTTAAATGTGTCTCTCTCTCCAGCTAGTTCCTTCTTGCATTGATGGTGCGCACCCCTCCACCTCCCCGTCTCCACCTGGTCTCTGCAAGTCTTCAATTCCTAGGATTCATCAACCACCACCACCACCAGAGTCTGGACTCTCGGGGGATTTCTTCAGCTGCCAAATTCACACATCCTACGCTCACAACATTATCCCCATAGAGTCCTTACGCCAAAGATTTCTGTCAAGTTTCATTATTCATTCAGTTTTAACAAATAACCTTTAATATTCAAATTGTGTCTCTCCTGATTGAAATGTAACCTCTTTAATAATAATACATTTTATTTAAAGGCGCCTTTCTCGGCACTCAAGGACACCGCACTGATAGAAATATATATATACACGAATTCACATTAAAGGAAACAAAATCAGAGTCAGAAATGAAAACAATTTAAACTAACAAGGGGTAAGAAAAAAAAATAGAAACAATAACAAAATGACAGAGCAGTTGGAGTCAGACGGAGTAGGCGGTTTTGAACAGACATGTTTTGAGTTGTGATTTGAAATGGGGGAAAGAATCTGTGTTTCTGAGTTGAGGTGGTCATGAGTTCCAGAGACGGGGAGCAGAGCGGCTGAATGCTCGGCTCCCCATAGTGGTGAGACGGGCGGAGGGGACAGACAGGTGTATGGAGGAAGAGGATCTGAGGGAGCGGGAGGGAGTGGGAACATGGAGGAGGTCTGACAGATATGGGGGGGGGCGAGGTTGTGGATGGTCTTGAATGTCAACAGAAGGACTTTGAACTGAATGCGGAACTGAACAGGGAGCCAGTGGAGCTGTTGGAGGACAGGAGTGATGTGGTGGATGGAGGGGGTTCGGGCAATGAGTGTGAGGTCTGCAGATTTTGCACATAATTTTAAGTCTAAATGTGTCACAAAATCAAATCCACAATCCTGTCTTTACGTCTGTGTTCTTGAAAACGAACACGGTTTTAATTCTTTCATTTTGCATCTTTTATTTGACTTTTCTAATCATGTTTTTAATGCATCTTCC
Organism: Notolabrus celidotus; assembly: GCF_009762535.1. Classification (NCBI taxonomy): domain Eukaryota; kingdom Metazoa; phylum Chordata; class Actinopteri; order Labriformes; family Labridae; genus Notolabrus; species Notolabrus celidotus. The sequence goes on along the minus strand of NC_048282.1, from coordinate 36,418,535 downwards.
CTGAAGGTCTTGTGCCGTGCTACAGCTTGCATTTACTTCCTATTTTCACGACCAAGTCCCCCTAAAGATTTTCAGTCAAAGCTTTTAAACCCTTCATTTGAATTTTGTATGTGTTTGTTCCTGATTTAGTTTTTATTTTAATGCATTACTCTTTAAAGCCTACTATCACCTTAAGAATATATCAAGGATTAAAGGACTGATGTCTCAGCAGGATGCAGAAAAACTCGCCCATGCATTTATCTTTAGCAGACTAGACTACTGTAACGGGGTCTTTACAGGACTCCCTAAAAAGTCCATCAGACGGCTGCAGCTCATACAGAATGCTGCTGCTCGAGTCCTAACAAGGACCAACAAAGTAGACCACATCACTCCAGTTCTTAGATCCCTACACTGGCTTCCTGTCTGTCAGAGAATAGACTTTAAAATCCTGCTGATGGTTTATAAAGCACTGAATGGTTTAGGCCCAAAATACATTGCTGATCTGCTACTACTTTATGAACCACCTCGACCTCTGAGGTCATCAGGTACTGGTCTGCTTTCAGTCCCTAGAGTCAGAAGGAAACATGGTGAAGCAGTGTTTAGTCATTATGCACCACATATCTGGAACACACTCCCTGAAAGCTGCAGGTCTGCTCCAACTCTCACCTCTTTAAATCAAAGATTAAGACTTTTTATTTACCTCTGCCTTCCTATCTTAGATCATTTTAACCCACTTTAAATTAAAATTTTAATGTAATTTTTAATATATTTCTGATTTTCCTTTTCTTTTCTGTTTTATCATATTTGTCATTTTAATTGTGTTCTTTTATGCCTGTCTGAATGTCTCCAATGCTTTTAATGTTTTAATGTAAAGCACATTGAGTTGCCCTCGTGTATGAAATGCACTATACAAATAAAGCTGCCTTGCCTTGCCTTGCCTTAAATGTATCCTTGTGTTGGGGCGCTGGTGGCCTAGCGGTCTAAGCACCCCACATACAGAGGCTATAGTCCTTGTTGCAGTGGTCGCAGGTTCGATTCCAGCCTCGAACATTCACTGCATGTCCTCCCCCTCTCTCTACTCCTCACATTTCCTGTCTCTCTTCAGCTGTCCTATCCATAAAGGCAAAAATGCCCAAAAAAAAAAACAAAAAGAAATGTATCCTTGTGTTGTCCACATTGTTTTATCTCTCTACAAACTGCATATACTTCATCTCTCTCTGATCAGATCCCTCATTTCAAAGCGAAGACTTTTGACCCTTCAAAGCAGCCGTCAGTTTTCATTCCTCTCTGATCCCAGCGACTTCTCATCAAGTCTTCTTCCTTCCTTCTCGTGACGTTCATACAACAGGGAGGTTATCTATGAGCCAGTCACTGCAGAGGAGTAAACCCAGAGCCTGCTCACACACACTTCAATAATTTGTGCCTGAGCAGAGGAGGACACGACCACTTGAAGAGGCCTCCCCGTCCCTTTTGTTTCTGAAGCCTCGTCATTCTTATCTAATCCATTTTGGTTGTCTTTGCGTTTAACCCGACGGCTGCTGGCTACGTTGGAGCGTTAGCATAAACTCAGCAAGCTCAGGCCTGAACAAAAGCCCGGGTTAGGTGATGTTATCTCTGCAGGTCGCTGAGGTCAGGGGTCACGGTTGAGGATCTGAGGCGGCACCTTTTCGGCTCTGACGAGGAAGAACTCATTTTTCCTGCTGCAGGATCTTCCCTTTTTTCTTCCTCTGCTTCATCTATCCATTCCTAATAAACGAATACATGTTTGAGTATGAATTCTCCGACCACACAGCAGCTAAAGCACCGTGATAAATGCTCCTGAAGCCTCTAAGATGAGCATGAAATCCGGTCTAATCTAAGCTCAATGCAGGAAAACGAAAGAAACCAACCAGCGTCTGAGCGCTCTTTTAAATTCAGGAGACCTGAAGGAGGTTTTGTGGTTTGAATCAACACAAAGACTCATTTCCCACCCAGGTGTGTGACACCTTTAGAGAGCGAGGGAGCTGTTCAGTGCAGTGAGATGTTTTCTGTATCTCTCCCTGCCGTCACGCTGCCTCACTCCCCTTTTCCCTCCCGTCCCGTCCTCTCCTGTCCCCTCCTTTATTAAAAAGCAGAGCGGACCACCGAGAACCAAACATGTCGAGCTCATTCTCCTCTCTCTGTGAGTTTCACACTCCTTCATTCAATCGCTTTCATCTCTCCCTGTTTCTCTCTCTCTCTCACCCTCCACCTTCAGGTCAATGAGAGTCTCTCTGAGGGAGGAATCCAGGTCCTGAGGGCAGAGCTGAAGTGAAGCTCAGTCAACACCTGCCGCTTTATGTAAGCTTCTTTTTCTCTCATTAGGTAACGCTAAACTTCTCCTGCTTCCTCCAACTTTCTTACTTTCTATATCATCTATTCCTCTTTTCCTTTGACCTCATATCTAAAAACAGAATCTGATAGTTGCATTAAAGGTCCAGGAGTAAGATCATGTTATCTGTTAGGCTGGGTGAGTCTCCGGTGATGCAGTCTTGCAATCCACATTTTATAATCCTTGCTCTGGGGTGGATCAGATTTGCCTGGGGAAAACTGACTTCTGAAGTCTGCTTGCTCACAGAGGCACTAATCAGATAAACATTCAACGTGTCAGTATCAGATGTTGTATCTGTGCATTTATTTTACACTTTGCAAGGAAGTATAAGACGCACCTTTAATACGTTTTTAGTCGCCTAAAAGTGAGCTGCGTCCTCTACAACGGTGCGACCAAATCACAAATGCATAGCCATGCATTTTATAGTGTTAATGGGAGATAATGCTCAAAGAAGCAAGCAAAGCATGCTGAATACTAGAGCTGCCACGAGATATGCAAAGATAAGCAGCTGCAGCAGAAGAAGAAGACCCGGTTGTCAGCTAGCCAGCAAGCCTTCACCGCAGTATGTGGCTTCTTCTGCAGCGCACACATCATGTCGGTGTCACTTATTAAGTGTTTCTTGCTTCTTAGGTCATAATCATGCAAAGTAAATAAAGGTTGTGGAGTGCTGGTTTGATTGGAAAGACAACAAGTTGCAGAAGTCTCTCAACTATCATCGCTCAACTAGCGTAGCTGTAGCTTGAAAGCTGGTGAAAACAGACGACACCCCAAAATAGACTGTCTTATATTTTGTGCAACTTACACTACCAGTCAAAAGTTTGGACACACCTTCTCATTCAATGCTTTTTATTTATCTTAATTATTTTCATCATTGTAGATTAAAACTGAAGACATCAAAACTATGCAATAATCTGGTTTTGCCATAATCTGGATTACAACAGTAGTCAAATAGGGCTATCCATTGTGTGCTAACCCTACCTCTGAACAACACAACTGATGGTCTCAAACACATTAAGAAGACAAGTCATTCTACAAATGAACTCTTGACAAGGCTCATGTTCATTAGAAACCATTCCAGGAGACCACTTCATGAAGCAGACTGAGAGAATACCAAGAGTGTGCAAAACTGTCATGAAGGAAAAAGGGGGCTACTTTACAGAATCTAAAATATAAAACAGATTCTGCTTTGTTTAACACTTTTTTAAAAATTAAATAATTCCATAAATGTTCTTTCATAGTTTTGATGTCTTCAGTATTAATCTACAGTGTTTACAATCATTAAAATAAATACAAACCCTTGAATGAGAAGGTGTTTCCAAACTTTTGACTGGTAGTGTGTATTCCAAATTTTACGGTACAGTAGTCTACTCATTGAAAGGCTCAAAAAGAAGAGGTATGACAATCTAGAGTCACAATTTCAAAATGGAATGTGCCCCTGAGGACCATGAATGTTGGGAACCGTGTAGATAGCTGCTGAGGTAGAGGGCCAATCACAAGTAACATGAAATCAACCAACATCTGCAGCTATTGGTCGCAAGCAAAACATTAAAACGTCACTTTTATCTCTTGTTACTGTGAAACTTCAAATGTGTTCTTAAAGGTGACATATCACGCTTTTTTCATCAACATATATTGGTCTAAGAGGTCCCCAAAACATTTCTTTAAAGTTTATGCTCAAAAAAACACTTTGAAATCAGATTTTGGTCTGCCTGAAAAACCCTCTTCTTCAGTCCTCCTCAGAACACTCTGTTTTCCCTCTGACCACGCCCCCTCAGGAAGTGGATGTGGTCTCGGCTGTCCAGCACGTTGATCTAATGTTTAAATGTTGGCTGAATATACACGGCTGCTCACAGATCACATTACTTCAACCCTCTGAATCTGATCCAGAATCTGATCCTGATGGAGAGGCGCCTGCAGCAGGACCTTTCTGAAGGATTGGTCACAGATTTAGTGTTTCTTGTTGTTTTATTTATCAGTATGTCGACGTGTGTCTTGGTACACAGCTACGAACATGTAGCTATGTGGCTATGCTAACTAGCGCTAGCACTTCTCCATGATAAATAAAAATCATCCACTAGATCTTCAAATCTGCAGACGTGGGGAGTAAAACCGACCTCTACCAGAAAGCCAGCAGGACCTTTCTGAAGGATTGGTCACAGATTTAGTGTTTCTTGTTGTTTTATTTGTCAGTATGTAGACGTGTGTCTTGGTACACAGCTACAGTTACGACATGTAGCTATGTAGCTATGCTAACTAGCACTAGCACTTATCCATGATAAATAAAAATCATCCACTAGATCTTCAAATCTGCAGACGTGTGGAGTCAAACCGACCTTTGTGTTTATTAAGACAGCCTACAACTAGCATGCCTCCCTCCTAAGCTCCTTGTTAGCACACATGTGTGCAGGTAATGAAAAACAGAGGAGGGGTTGAGTTGTATTTTATACAGTCTATGGGCTGAACAAGCTCCGAGCTCTGACTTCCTGTTACAGACCAGATGGCGCTGTGACGTATGAAAAACACTGAAGTCTGAAACGGCTGGTTTCAGCACACATTTACAGAAAGGTGGA